>NC_073240.2:7723653-8025384 GCF_029281585.2 Gorilla gorilla gorilla | reverse complement strand
CCATTCCCGTTCCATTTCCATTCCCTTTCCATTTCCATTTCATTCCATTCCGTTCTGCTCGGGTACATTCCATTCCATTCCATTGCATTCCATTCCGTTCTGCTCCTGTCCATTCCATTCCATTCCATTCCGTTCCATTCCATTCTACTCGGGTAGATTCCATTCCATTCCATTCCATTCCATTCCATTCCATTCCATTCCATTCCATTCTACTGGTGTCCATTCCATTCCATTCCATTCTATTCCATTCCATTCCATTCCATTCCATTGCATTCCATTCCATTCCATTCCATTCCGTTCCGTTCTACTCGGTTACATTCCATTCAATTCCATTCCATTCCGTTCTACTCGGGTAGATTCCATTCCATTCCATTCCATTCCTATCCATTCCATTGCATTCCATTGCATTGCATTGCACTCAATTCCATTCCATTCCATTCCATTCCATTCCATTCCATTCCATTCCGTTCCGTTCAACTCGGTTACATTCCATTCAATTACATTCCATTCCGTTCTACTCGGTTACATTCCATTCCATTCCA
Organism: Gorilla gorilla gorilla; assembly: GCF_029281585.2. Classification (NCBI taxonomy): domain Eukaryota; kingdom Metazoa; phylum Chordata; class Mammalia; order Primates; family Hominidae; genus Gorilla; species Gorilla gorilla. Next base: position 8,024,842 of record NC_073240.2, on the reverse strand, counting down.
TTCCATTCCATTCCAATCCATTCCATTCCATTCCATTCTGTTCTACTCGGGTACATTCCATTCCATTCCATTCCATTCCATTCCATTCCACTCCATTCCATTCCGTTCTACTTTGGTACATTCCATTCCATTCCATTCCATTCCATTCCATTCCATTCCATTCCATTGAATTCCATTCCATTCCATTCCATTCCATTCCATTCCATTCCATTCCATTCCATTCCATTCTACTGGTGTCCATTCCATTCCATTCCATTCCATTCCATTCCATTCCATTCCATTCCATTCCTTTCCATTCCATTGCATTCCATTGCATTCCATTCCATTCCATTCCATTCCATTCCATTCCATTCCACTCCATTCTACTGGTGTCCATTCCATTCCATTCCATTCCATTCCATTCCATTCCATTCCTTTCCATTCCATTGCATTCCATTGCATTCCATTCCATTCCATTCCATTCCATTCCATTCCATTCCACTCCACTCCACTCCACTCCACTCCATTCCACTCCACACCGGTACATTCCATTCCATTCCATTCCATTCCATTCCATTCCGTGCTTCTCGGGTACATTCCGTTCCGTTCCATTCCATTCCATTCCATTCCATTCCGTTCCAGTGCACTCTACTCCACTCCACTCCACTCCACTCCACTCAGGTACATTCCATTCCATTCCATTCCATTCCATTTCCATTCCCATTCCATTTCCATTCCCGTTCCATTTCCATTCCCGTTTCTTTTCCATTCCCGTTCCATTTCCATTCCAGTTCCATTACCATTCCCGTTCCATTTCCATTCCCGATCCATTTCCATTCCCGTTCCATTTCCGTTCCCGTTCCATTTCCATTCCCGTTCCATTTCCATTCCCTTTCCATTTCCATTTCATACCATTCCGTTCTGCTCGGGTACATTCCATTCCATTCCATTGCATTCCATTCCGTTCTGCTCCTGTCCATTCCATTCCATTCCATTCCGTTCCATTCCGTTCTACTCGGGTAGATTCCATTCCATTCCATTCCATTCCATTCCATTCCATTCCATTCCATTCCATTCCATTCTACTGGTGTCCATTCCATTCCATTCCATGGAATTCCATTCCATTCCATTCCATGGAATTCCATTCCATTCCATTCCATTCCATGGAATTCCATTCCATTCCATTCCATTCCATGGAATTCCATTCCATTCCATTCCATTCCATTCCATTGAATTCCATTCCATTCCATTCCATTCCATTGAATTCCGTTCCATTCCATTCCATACCCTTCCGTTCCGTCCCGTTCCGTTCCGTTCCGTTCCGTTGCGTGCCGTTCCGTTCTACTCAGGTTGATTACATTCTATTCCATTCCATTCCATTCGATTCCATTCGATTCCAATCGATTCCATTCGATTGCATTCGATTCCATTCGTTGCCATTCCATTCCATTCCATTGAATTCCATTCCGTTCCATTCCATTCCATTCCATTCCATTGAATTCCATTCCATTCCATTCCATTCCTTTCCATTCCATTGAATTCCATTCCATTCCATTCCATTCCATTCCATTCCATTGAATTCCATTCCATTCCATTCCATTCCATTCCATTGAATTCCATTCCATTCCATTCCATAGAATTCCGTTCCATTCCATTCCATTCCATTCCATTCCATTCCATTCCATTCCATTGAATTCCATTCCGTTCCATTCCATTCCATTGAATTCCGTTCCATTCCACTCCATTCCATTCCGTTCCGTTCCGTTCCGTTCCGTTCTGTTCCGTTGCGTTCCGCTCCGTTCTACTCGGGTTGATTCCATTCTATTCCATTCCAGTCCATTCGATCCCATTCGATTCCATTCGATTCCATTCGATTCCATTCGATTCCACTCCATTCCATTCCATTCCATTCCACCCCATTCCATTCCATTGAATTCCATTCCATTCCATTCCATTCCATTCCATTCAATTCCATTGAATTCCATTCCATTCCATTCCATTCCATTCCATTCCATAGAATTCCATTCCATTCCATTCCATTCCATAGAATTCCGTTCCATTCCATTCCATTCCATTCCGTTCCGTTCCGTTCCGTTCCGTTGCGTTCCGTTCCGTTCCGTTGTGTTCTGTTCCGTTCTACTCGGGTTGATTCCATTCTATTCCATTCCATTCCAATCCATTCCATTCCATTCCATTGAATTCCATTCCATTCCATTCCATTCCATTCCATTCCATTCCATTCCATTCCATTCCATTCCATTGAATTCCATTCCATTCCATTCCATTCCATGGAATTCCGTTCCATTCCATTCCATTCCGTTCCGTTCCGTCCCGTTCCGTTCCGTTCCGTTCCGTTGCGTTCCGTTCCGTTCTACTGGGGTTGATTCCATTCTATTCCATTCCATTCCATTCGATTCCATTCGATTCCATTCGATTCCACTCCATTCCATTCCATAGAATTCCATTCCATTCCATTCCATTCCATAGAATTCCATTCCATTCCATTCCATTCCATTGAATTCCATTCCATTCCATTCCATTCCATTGAATTCCATTCCATTCCATTCCATTCCATTCCATTCCATTCCATTCCATTCCATTCCATTCCATTCTACTGGTGTCCATTCCATTCCATTCCATTCCATTCCATTCCATTCCATTCCATTCCATTCCATTGCATTCCATTCCTTTCCATTCCATTGCATTCCATTGCATTCCATTCCATTCCATTCCATTCCATTCCATTCCATTCCACTCCACTCCACTCCACTCCACTCCATTCCACTCCACTCCACTCCGGTACATTCCATTCCATTCCATTCCATTCCATTCCATTCCGTGCTTCTCGGGTACATTCCGTTCCGTTCCATTCCATTCCATTCCATTCCATTCCATTCCATTCCGTTCCAGTGCACTCTACTCCACTCCACTCCACTCCACTCCACTCCGGTACATTCCATTCCATTCCATTCCATTCCATTTCCATTCCCATTCCATTTCCATTCCCGTTCCATTTCCATTCCCGTTTCTTTTCCATTCCCGTTCCATTTCCATTCCAGTTCCATTACCATTCCCGTTCCATTTCCATTCCCGATCCATTTCCATTCCCGTTCCATTTCCATTCCCGTTCCATTTCCATTCCCGTTCCATTACCATTCCCGTTCCATTTCCGTTCCCGTTCCGTTTCCGTTCCCGTTCCATTTCCGTTGTCGTTCCGTTTCCGTTCCCGTTCCTTTTCCATTCCCGTTCCATTTCCGTTCCCGTTCCATTTCCAGTCCCGTTCCATTTCCATTCCCTTTCCATTTCCATTTCATTCCATTCCGTTCTGCTCGGGTACATTCCATTCCATTCCATTGCATTCCATTCCGTTCTGCTCCTGTCCATTCCATTCCATTCCATTCCGTTCCATTCCATTCTACTCGGGTAGATTCCATTCCATTCCATTCCATTCCATTCCATTCCATTCCATTCCATTCCATTCTACTGGTGTCCATTCCATTCCATTCCATTCTATTCCATTCCATTCCATTCCATTCCATTGCATTCCATTCCATTCCATTCCATTCCGTTCCGTTCTACTCGGTTACATTCCATTCAATTCCATTCCATTCCGTTCTACTCGGGTAGATTCCATTCCATTCCATTCCTTTCCTTTCCATTCCATTGCATTCCATTGCATTGCATTGCACTCAATTCCATTCCATTCCATTCCATTCCATTCCATTCCATTCCATTCCGTTCCGTTCAACTCGGTTACATTCCATTCAATTACATTCCATTCCGTTCTACTCGGTTACATTCCATTCCATTCCATTCCATTCCATTCCAATCCATTCCATTCCATTCCATTCTGTTCTACTCGGGTACATTCCATTCCATTCCATTCCATTCCATTCCATTCCATTCCATTCCACTCCGTTCTACTTTGGTACATTCCATTCCATTCCATTCCATTCCATTCCATTCCATTCCATTCCATTCCATTACATTCCATTCCATTCCATTCCGTTCTACTCAGGTTGATTCCATTCTATTCCATTCCATTCCATTCCATTCCATTCCATTCCATTCGATTCCATTCCATTCCATTCCATTGAATTCCATTCCATTCCATTCCATTCCATTCCATGGAATTCCATTCCGTTCCATTCCATTCCATTGAATTCCATTCCATTCCATTCCATTCCATTCCATTCCATTCCATTCCATTCCATTCCATTCTACTGGTGTCCATTCCATTCCATTCCATTCCATTCCATTCCATTCCATTCCATTCCATTCCTTTCCATTCCATTGCATTCCATTGCATTCCATTCCATTCCATTCCATTCCATTCCATTCCATTCCACTCCACTCCACTCCACTCCACTCCATTCCACTCCACACCGGTACATTCCATTCCATTCCATTCCATTCCATTCCATTCCGTGCTTCTCGGGTACATTCCGTTCCGTTCCATTCCATTCCATTCCATTCCATTCCGTTCCAGTGCACTCTACTCCACTACACTCCACTCCACTCCACTCCGGTACATTCCATTCCATTCCATTCCATTCCATTTCCATTCCCATTCCATTTCCATTCCCGTTCCATTTCCATTCCCGTTTCTTTTCCATTCCCGTTCCATTTCCATTCCAGTTCCATTACCATTCCCGTTCCATTTCCATTCCCGATCCATTTCCATTCCCGTTCCATTTCCATTCCCGTTCCATTTCCATTCCCGTTCCATTACCATTCCCGTTCCATTTCCGTTCCCGTTCCGTTTCCGTTCCCGTTCCATTTCCGTTGTCGTTCCGTTTCCGTTCCCGTTCCTTTTCCATTCCCGTTCCATTTCCGTTCCCGTTCCATTTCCATTCCCGTTCCATTTCCATTCCCTTTCCATTTCCATTTCATTCCATTCCGTTCTGCTCGGGTACATTCCATTCCATTCCATTGCATTCCATTCCGTTCTGCTCCTGTCCATTCCATTCCATTCCATTCCGTTCCATTCCATTCTACTCGGGTAGATTCCATTCCATTCCATTCCATTCCATTCCATTCCATTCCATTCCATTCCATTCTACTGGTGTCCATTCCATTCCATTCCATTCTATTCCATTCCATTCCATTCCATTCCATTGCATTCCATTCCATTCCATTCCATTCCGTTCCGTTCTACTCGGTTACATTCCATTCAATTCCATTCCATTCCGTTCTACTCGGGTAGATTCCATTCCATTCCATTCCATTCCTTTCCATTCCATTGCATTCCATTGCATTGCATTGCACTCAATTCCATTCCATTCCATTCCATTCCATTCCATTCCATTCCATTCCGTTCCGTTCAACTCGGTTACATTCCATTCAATTACATTCCATTCCGTTCTACTCGGTTACATTCCATTCCATTCCATTCCATTCCATTCCAATCCTTTCCATTCCATTCCATTCTGTTCTACTCGGGTACATTCCATTCCATTCCATTCCATTCCATTCCATTCCACTCCATTCCATTCCGTTCTACTTTGGTACATTCCATTCCATTCCATTCCATTCCATTCCATTCCATTCCATTACATTACATTCCATTCCATTCCGTTCTACTCAGGTTGATTCCATTCTATTCCATTCCATTCCATTCCATTCCATTCCATTCCATTCCATTCCATTCCATTCCATTCGATTCCATTCCATTCCATTCCATTGAATTCCATTCCATTCCATTCCATTCCATTCCATGGAATTCCATTCCGTTCCATTCCATTCCATTGAATTCCATTCCATTCCATTCCATTCCATTCCATTCCATTCCATTCCATTCTACTGGTGTCCATTCCATTCCATTCCATTCCATTCCATTCCATTCCATTCCATTCCTTTCCATTCCATTGCATTCCATTGCATTCCGTTCCATTCCATTCCATTCCATTCCATTCCATTCCATTCCACTCCACTCCACTCCACTCCACTCCATTCCACTCCACACCGGTACATTCCATTCCATTCCATTCCATTCCATTCCATTCCGTGCTTCTCGGGTACATTCCGTTCCGTTCCATTCCATTCCATTCCATTCCATTCCGTTCCAGTGCACTCTACTCCACTCCACTCCACTCCACTCCACTCCGGTACATTCCATTCCATTCCATTCCATTCCATTTCCATTCCCATTCCATTTCCATTCCCGTTCCATTTCCATTCCCGTTTCTTTTCCATTCCCGTTCCATTTCCATTCCAGTTCCATTACCATTCCCGTTCCATTTCCATTCCCGATCCATTTCCATTCCCGTTCCATTTCCGTTCCCGTTCCATTTCCATTCCCGTTCCATTTCCATTCCCTTTCCATTTCCATTTCATACCATTCCGTTCTGCTCGGGTACATTCCATTCCATTCCATTGCATTCCATTCCGTTCTGCTCCTGTCCATTCCATTCCATTCCATTCCGTTCCATTCCGTTCTACTCGGGTAGATTCCATTCCATTCCATTCCATTCCATTCCATTCCATTCCATTCCATTCCATTCTACTGGTGTCCATTCCATTCCATTCCATTCTATTCCATTCCATTCCATTCCATTCCATTGCATTCCATTCCATTCCATTCCATTCCGTTCCGTTCTACTCGGTTACATTCCATTCAATTCCATTCCATTCCGTTCTACTCGGGTAGATTCCATTCCATTCCATTCCATTAATTTCCATTCCATTGCATTCCATTGCATTGCATTGCACTCAATTCCATTCCATTCCATTCCATTCCATTCCATTCCATTCCATTCCGTTCCGTTCAACTCGGTTACATTCCATTCAATTGCATTCCATTCCGTTCTACTCGGTTACATTCCATTCCATTCCATTCCATTCCATTCCAATCCATTCCATTCCATTCCATTCCGTTCTACTCGGGTACATTCCATTCCATTCCATTCCATTCCATTCCATTCCATTCCATTCCATTGCATTCCATTCCATTCCATTCCATTCCATTCCATTCCATTCCATTGAATTCCATTCCATTCCATTCCATTCCATGGAATTCCGTTCCATTCCATTCCATTCCGTTCCGTTCCGTCCCGTTCCGTTCCGTTCCGTTCCGTTGCGTTCCGTTCCGTTCTACTCGGGTTGATTCCATTCTATTCCATTCCATTCCATTCGATACCATTCGATTCCATTCGATTCCACTCCATTCCATTCCATAGAATTCCATTCCATTCCATTCCATTCCATTGAATTCCATTCCATTCCATTCCATTCCATTGAATTCCATTCCATTCCATTCCATTCTATTGAATTCCATTCCATTCCATTCCATTCCATTCCATTCCATTCCATTCCATTCCATTCCATTCCATTCTACTGGTGTCCATTCCATTCCATTCCATTCCATTCCATTCCATTCCATTCCTTTCCATTCCATTGCATTCCATTGCATTCCATTCCATTCCATTCCATTCCATTCCATTCCATTCCATTCCACTCCACTCCACTCCACTCCACTCCATTCCACTCCACTCCACTCCGGTACATTCCATTCCATTCCATTCCATTCCATTCCATTCCGTGCTTCTCGGGTACATTCCGTTCCGTTCCATTCCATTCCATTCCATTCCATTCCGTTCCAGTGCACTCTACTCCACTCCACTCCACTCCACTCCACTCCGGTACATTCCATTCCATTCCATTCCATTCCATTTCCATTCCCATTCCATTTCCATTCCCGTTCCATTTCCATTCCCGTTTCTTTTCCATTCCCGTTCCATTTCCATTCCAGTTCCATTACCATTCCCGTTCCATTTCCATTCCCGATCCATTTCCATTCCCGTTCCATTTCCATTCCCGTTCCATTTCCATTCCCGTTCCTTTACCATTCCCGTTCCATTTCCGTTCCCGTTCCGTTTCCGTTCCCGTTCCATTTCCGTTCTCGTTCCGTTTCCATTCCCGTTCCATTTCCATTCCCTTTCCATTTCCATTTCATTCCATTCCGTTCTGCTCGGGTACATTCCATTCCATTCCATTGCATTCCATTCCGTTCTGCTCCTGTCCATTCCATTCCATTCCATTCCGTTCCATTCCGTTCTACTCGGGTAGATTCCATTCCATTCCATTCCATTCCATTCCATTCCATTCCATTCCATTCCATTCTACTGGTGTCCATTCCATTCCATTCCATTCTATTCCATTCCATTCCATTCCATTCCATTGCATTCCATTCCATTCCATTCCATTCCGTTCCGTTCTACTCGGTTACATTCCATTCAATTCCATTCCATTCCGTTCTACTCGGGTAGATTCCATTCCATTCCATTCCATTCCTTTCCATTCCATTGCATTCCATTGCATTGCATTGCACTCAATTCCATTCCATTCCATTCCATTCCATTCCATTCCATTCCATTCCATTCCGTTCCGTTCAACTCGGTTACATTCCATTCAATTACATTCCATTCCGTTCTACTCGGTTACATTCCATTCCATTCCATTCCATTCCATTCCAATCCATTCCATTCCATTCCATTCCGTTCTACTCGGGTACATTCCATTCCATTCCATTCCATTCCATTCCATTCCATTCCATTCCATTCCGTTCTACTTTGGTACATTCCATTCCATTCCATTCCATTCCATTCCATTACATTCCATTCCATTCCATTCCATTCCGTTCTACTCAGGTTGATTCCATTCTATTCCATTCCATTCCATTCCATTCCATTCCATTCCATTCCATTCCATTCGATTCCATTCCATTCCATTCCATTGAATTCCATTCCATTCCATTCCATTCCATGGAATTCCATTCCATTCCATTCCATTCCATTCCATTCCATTCCATTCCATGGAATTCCATTCCATTCCATTCCATTCCATTCCATTCCATTCCATTCCATTCCATTGAATTCCATTCCATTCCATTCCATTCCATTCCATTGAATTCCATTCCGTTCCATTCCATTCCATTGAATTCCATTCCATTCCATTCCATTCCATTCCATTCCATTCCATTGAATTCCATTCCATTCCATTCCATTCCATTCCATTCCATCCCATTCCATTCCATTCCATTCCATTCCGTTCTACTCGGGTTGATTCCATTCTATTCCATTCCATTCCATTCGATCCCATTTGATTCCATTCGATTCCATTCAATTCCATTCTATTCCATTCCATTCCACTCCATTCCATTCCATTGAATTCCATTCCATTCCATTCCATTCCATTCCATTCCATTCCATGGAATTCCATTCCATTCCATTCCATTCCATTCCATAGAATTCCATTCCATTCCATTCCATTCCACTGAATTCCGTTCCATTCCATTCCATTCCGTTCCGTTCCGTTCCGTTCCGTTCCGTTGCGTTCCGTTCCGTTCCGTTGTGTTCCGTTCCGTTCTACTCGGGTTGATTCCATTCTATTCCATTCCATTCCATTCCATTCCGTTCCGTTCCGTTCCGTTCCGTTGCGTTCCGTTCCGTTCTGTTGTGTTCCGTTCCGTTCTACTCGGGTTGATTCCATTCTATTCCATTCCATTCCAATCCATTCCATTCCATTCCATGGAATTCCATTCCATTCCATTCCATTCCATTCCATTCCATTCCATTCCATTCCATTCCATTGAATTCCATTCCATTCCATTCCATTCCATGGAATTCCGTTCCATTCCATTCCATTCCGTTCCGTTCCGTCCCGTTCCGTTCCGTTCCGTTGCGTTCCGTTCCGTTCTACTCGGGTTGATTCCATTCTATTCCATTCCATTCCATTCGATTCCATTCGATTCCATTCGATTCCACTCCATTCCATTCCATAGAATTCCATTCCATTCCATTCCATTCCATAGAATTCCATTCCATTCCATTCCATTCCATTGAATTCCATTCCATTCCATTCCATTCCATTGAATTCCATTCCATTCCATTCCATTCCATTCCATTCCATTCCATTCCATTCCATTCTACTGGTGTCCATTCCATTCCATTCCATTCCATTCCATTCCATTCCATTCCTTTCCATTCCATTGCATTCCATTGCATTCCATTCCATTCCATTCCATTCCATTCCATTCCATTCCACTCCACTCCACTCCACTCCACTCCATTCCACTCCACTCCACTCTGGTACATTCCATTCCATTCCATTCCTTTCCATTCCATTCCGTGCTTCTCGGGTACATTCCGTTCCGTTCCATTCCATTCCATTCCATTCCATTCCATTCCATTCCGTTCCAGTGCACTCTACTCCACTCCACTCCACTCCACTCCACTCCGGTACATTCCATTCCATTCCATTCCATTCCATTTCCATTCCCATTCCATTTCCATTCCCGTTCCATTTCCATTCCCGTTTCTTTTCCATTCCCGTTCCATTTCCATTCCAGTTCCATTACCATTCCCGTTCCATTTCCATTCCCGATCCATTTCCATTCCCGTTCCATTTCCATTCCCGTTCCATTTCCATTCCCGTTCCATTACCATTCCCGTTCCATTTCCGTTCCCGTTCCGTTTCCGTTCCCGTTCCATTTCCGTTGTCGTTCCGTTTCCGTTCCCGTTCCTTTTCCATTCCCGTTCCATTTCCGTTCCCGTTCCATTTCCATTCCCGTTCCATTTCCATTCCCTTTCCATTTCCATTTCATTCCATTCCGTTCTGCTCGGGTACATTCCATTCCATTCCATTGCATTCCATTCCGTTCTGCTCCTGTCCATTCCATTCCATTCCATTCCGTTCCATTCCATTCTACTCGGGTAGATTCCATTCCATTCCATTCCATTCCATTCCATTCCATTCCATTCCATTCCATTCCATTCCATTCTACTGGTGTCCATTCCATTCCATTCCATTCTATTCCATTCCATTCCATTCCATTCCATTGCATTCCATTCCATTCCATTCCATTCCGTTCCGTTCTACTCGGTTACATTCCATTCAATTCCATTCCATTCCGTTCTACTCGGGTAGATTCCATTCCATTCCATTCCATTCCTATCCATTCCATTGCATTCCATTGCATTGCATTGCACTCAATTCCATTCCATTCCATTCCATTCCATTCCATTCCATTCCATTCCGTTCCGTTCAACTCGGTTACATTCCATTCAATTACATTCCATTCCGTTCTACTCGGTTACATTCCATTCCATTCCATTCCATTCCATTCCAATCCATTCCATTCCATTCCATTCTGTTCTACTCGGGTACATTCCATTCCATTCCATTCCATTCCATTCCATTCCACTCCATTCCATTCCGTTCTACTTTGGTACATTCCATTCCATTCCATTCCATTCCATTCCATTCCATTCCATTACATTCCATTCCATTCCATTCCGTTCTACTCAGGTTGATTCCATTCTATTCCATTCCATTCCATTCCATTCCATTCCATTCCATTCCATTCCATTCCATTCGATTCCATTCCATTCCATTCCATTGAATTCCATTCCATTCCATTGAATTCCATTCCATTCCATTCCATTCCATTCCATTCCATTCCATTCCATTCCATTCCATTCTACTGGTGTCCATTCCATTCCATTCCATTCCATTCCATTCCATTCCATTCCATTCCTTTCCATTCCATTGCATTCCATTGCATTCCATTCCATTCCATTCCATTCCATTCCATTCCATTCCACTCCACTCCACTCCACTCCACTCCATTCCACTCCACACCGGTACATTCCATTCCATTCCATTCCATTCCATTCCATTCCGTGCTTCTCGGGTACATTCCGTTCCGTTCCATTCCATTCCATTCCATTCCATTCCGTTCCAGTGCACTCTACTCCACTCCACTCCACTCCACTCCACTCAGGTACATTCCATTCCATTCCATTCCATTCCATTTCCATTCCCATTCCATTTCCATTCCCGTTCCATTTCCATTCCCGTTTCTTTTCCATTCCCGTTCCATTTCCATTCCAGTTCCATTACCATTCCCGTTCCATTTCCATTCCCGATCCATTTCCATTCCCGTTCCATTTCCGTTCCCGTTCCATTTCCATTCCCGTTCCATTTCCATTCCCTTTCCATTTCCATTTCATACCATTCCGTTCTGCTCGGGTACATTCCATTCCATTCCATTGCATTCCATTCCGTTCTGCTCCTGTCCATTCCATTCCATTCCATTCCGTTCCATTCCGTTCTACTCGGGTAGATTCCATTCCATTCCATTCCATTCCATTCCATTCCATTCCATTCCATTCCATTCTACTGGTGTCCATTCCATTCCATTCCATTCTATTCCATTCCATTCCATTCCATTCCATTGCATTCCATTCCATTCCATTCCATTCCGTTCCGTTCTACTCGGTTACATTCCATTCAATTCCATTCCATTCCGTTCTACTCGGGTAGATTCCATTCCATTCCATTCCATTAATTTCCATTCCATTGCATTCCATTGCATTGCATTGCACTCAATTCCATTCCATTCCATTCCATTCCATTCCATTCCATTCCATTCCGTTCCGTTCAACTCGGTTACATTCCATTCAATTGCATTCCATTCCGTTCTACTCGGTTACATTCCATTCCATTCCATTCCATTCCATTCCAATCCATTCCATTCCATTCCATTCCGTTCTACTCGGGTACATTCCATTCCATTCCATTCCATTCCATTCCATTCCATTCCATTCCATTGCATTCCATTCCATTCCATTCCATTCCATTCCATTCCATTCCATTGAATTCCATTCCATTCCATTCCATTCCATGGAATTCCGTTCCATTCCATTCCATTCCGTTCCGTTCCGTCCCGTTCCGTTCCGTTCCGTTCCGTTGCGTTCCGTTCCGTTCTACTCGGGTTGATTCCATTCTATTCCATTCCATTCCATTCGATACCATTCGATTCCATTCGATTCCACTCCATTCCATTCCATAGAATTCCATTCCATTCCATTCCATTCCATTGAATTCCATTCCATTCCATTCCATTCCATTGAATTCCATTCCATTCCATTCCATTCTATTGAATTCCATTCCATTCCATTCCATTCCATTCCATTCCATTCCATTCCATTCCATTCCATTCCATTCTACTGGTGTCCATTCCATTCCATTCCATTCCATTCCATTCCATTCCATTCCTTTCCATTCCATTGCATTCCATTGCATTCCATTCCATTCCATTCCATTCCATTCCATTCCATTCCATTCCACTCCACTCCACTCCACTCCACTCCATTCCACTCCACTCCACTCCGGTACATTCCATTCCATTCCATTCCATTCCATTCCATTCCGTGCTTCTCGGGTACATTCCGTTCCGTTCCATTCCATTCCATTCCATTCCATTCCGTTCCAGTGCACTCTACTCCACTCCACTCCACTCCACTCCACTCCGGTACATTCCATTCCATTCCATTCCATTCCATTTCCATTCCCATTCCATTTCCATTCCCGTTCCATTTCCATTCCCGTTTCTTTTCCATTCCCGTTCCATTTCCATTCCAGTTCCATTACCATTCCCGTTCCATTTCCATTCCCGATCCATTTCCATTCCCGTTCCATTTCCATTCCCGTTCCATTTCCATTCCCGTTCCTTTACCATTCCCGTTCCATTTCCGTTCCCGTTCCGTTTCCGTTCCCGTTCCATTTCCGTTCTCGTTCCGTTTCCATTCCCGTTCCATTTCCATTCCCTTTCCATTTCCATTTCATTCCATTCCGTTCTGCTCGGGTACATTCCATTCCATTCCATTGCATTCCATTCCGTTCTGCTCCTGTCCATTCCATTCCATTCCATTCCGTTCCATTCCGTTCTACTCGGGTAGATTCCATTCCATTCCATTCCATTCCATTCCATTCCATTCCATTCCATTCTACTGGTGTCCATTCCATTCCATTCCATTCTATTCCATTCCATTCCATTCCATTCCATTGCATTCCATTCCATTCCATTCCATTCCGTTCCGTTCTACTCGGTTACATTCCATTCAATTCCATTCCATTCCGTTCTACTCGGGTAGATTCCATTCCATTCCATTCCATTCCTTTCCATTCCATTGCATTCCATTGCATTGCATTGCACTCAATTCCATTCCATTCCATTCCATTCCATTCCATTCCATTCCATTCCATTCCGTTCCGTTCAACTCGGTTACATTCCATTCAATTACATTCCATTCCGTTCTACTCGGTTACATTCCATTCCATTCCATTCCATTCCATTCCAATCCATTCCATTCCATTCCATTCCGTTCTACTCGGGTACATTCCATTCCATTCCATTCCATTCCATTCCATTCCATTCCATTCCATTCCGTTCTACTTTGGTACATTCCATTCCATTCCATTCCATTCCATTCCATTACATTCCATTCCATTCCATTCCATTCCGTTCTACTCAGGTTGATTCCATTCTATTCCATTCCATTCCATTCCATTCCATTCCATTCCATTCCATTCCATTCGATTCCATTCCATTCCATTCCATTGAATTCCATTCCATTCCATTCCATTCCATGGAATTCCATTCCATTCCATTCCATTCCATTCCATTCCATTCCATTCCATGGAATTCCATTCCATTCCATTCCATTCCATTCCATTCCATTCCATTCCATTCCATTGAATTCCATTCCATTCCATTCCATTCCATTCCATTGAATTCCATTCCGTTCCATTCCATTCCATTGAATTCCATTCCATTCCATTCCATTCCATTCCATTCCATTCCATTGAATTCCATTCCATTCCATTCCATTCCATTCCATTCCATCCCATTCCATTCCATTCCATTCCATTCCGTTCTACTCGGGTTGATTCCATTCTATTCCATTCCATTCCATTCGATCCCATTTGATTCCATTCGATTCCATTCAATTCCATTCTATTCCATTCCATTCCACTCCATTCCATTCCATTGAATTCCATTCCATTCCATTCCATTCCATTCCATTCCATTCCATGGAATTCCATTCCATTCCATTCCATTCCATTCCATAGAATTCCATTCCATTCCATTCCATTCCACTGAATTCCGTTCCATTCCATTCCATTCCGTTCCGTTCCGTTCCGTTCCGTTCCGTTGCGTTCCGTTCCGTTCCGTTGTGTTCCGTTCCGTTCTACTCGGGTTGATTCCATTCTATTCCATTCCATTCCATTCCATTCCGTTCCGTTCCGTTCCGTTCCGTTGCGTTCCGTTCCGTTCTGTTGTGTTCCGTTCCGTTCTACTCGGGTTGATTCCATTCTATTCCATTCCATTCCAATCCATTCCATTCCATTCCATGGAATTCCATTCCATTCCATTCCATTCCATTCCATTCCATTCCATTCCATTCCATTCCATTGAATTCCATTCCATTCCATTCCATTCCATGGAATTCCGTTCCATTCCATTCCATTCCGTTCCGTTCCGTCCCGTTCCGTTCCGTTCCGTTGCGTTCCGTTCCGTTCTACTCGGGTTGATTCCATTCTATTCCATTCCATTCCATTCGATTCCATTCGATTCCATTCGATTCCACTCCATTCCATTCCATAGAATTCCATTCCATTCCATTCCATTCCATAGAATTCCATTCCATTCCATTCCATTCCATTGAATTCCATTCCATTCCATTCCATTCCATTGAATTCCATTCCATTCCATTCCATTCCATTCCATTCCATTCCATTCCATTCCATTCTACTGGTGTCCATTCCATTCCATTCCATTCCATTCCATTCCATTCCATTCCTTTCCATTCCATTGCATTCCATTGCATTCCATTCCATTCCATTCCATTCCATTCCATTCCATTCCACTCCACTCCACTCCACTCCACTCCATTCCACTCCACTCCACTCCGGTACATTCCATTCCATTCCATTCCTTTCCATTCCATTCCGTGCTTCTCGGGTACATTCCGTTCCGTTCCATTCCATTCCATTCCATTCCATTCCATTCCATTCCGTTCCAGTGCACTCTACTCCACTCCACTCCACTCCACTCCACTCCGGTACATTCCATTCCATTCCATTCCATTCCATTTCCATTCCCATTCCATTTCCATTCCCGTTCCATTTCCATTCCCGTTTCTTTTCCATTCCCGTTCCATTTCCATTCCAGTTCCATTACCATTCCCGTTCCATTTCCATTCCCGATCCATTTCCATTCCCGTTCCATTTCCATTCCCGTTCCATTTCCATTCCCGTTCCATTACCATTCCCGTTCCATTTCCGTTCCCGTTCCGTTTCCGTTCCCGTTCCATTTCCGTTGTCGTTCCGTTTCCGTTCCCGTTCCTTTTCCATTCCCGTTCCATTTCCGTTCCCGTTCCATTTCCATTCCCGTTCCATTTCCATTCCCTTTCCATTTCCATTTCATTCCATTCCGTTCTGCTCGGGTACATTCCATTCCATTCCATTGCATTCCATTCCGTTCTGCTCCTGTCCATTCCATTCCATTCCATTCCGTTCCATTCCATTCTACTCGGGTAGATTCCATTCCATTCCATTCCATTCCATTCCATTCCATTCCATTCCATTCCATTCCATTCCATTCTACTGGTGTCCATTCCATTCCATTCCATTCTATTCCATTCCATTCCATTCCATTCCATTGCATTCCATTCCATTCCATTCCATTCCGTTCCGTTCTACTCGGTTACATTCCATTCAATTCCATTCCATTCCGTTCTACTCGGGTAGATTCCATTCCATTCCATTCCATTCCTATCCATTCCATTGCATTCCATTGCATTGCATTGCACTCAATTCCATTCCATTCCATTCCATTCCATTCCATTCCATTCCATTCCGTTCCGTTCAACTCGGTTACATTCCATTCAATTACATTCCATTCCGTTCTACTCGGTTACATTCCATTCCATTCCATTCCATTCCATTCCAATCCATTCCATTCCATTCCATTCTGTTCTACTCGGGTACATTCCATTCCATTCCATTCCATTCCATTCCATTCCACTCCATTCCATTCCGTTCTACTTTGGTACATTCCATTCCATTCCATTCCATTCCATTCCATTCCATTCCATTACATTCCATTCCATTCCATTCCGTTCTACTCAGGTTGATTCCATTCTATTCCATTCCATTCCATTCCATTCCATTCCATTCCATTCCATTCCATTCCATTCGATTCCATTCCATTCCATTCCATTGAATTCCATTCCATTCCATTCCATTCCATGGAATTCCGTTCCATTCCATTCCATTCCGTTCCGTTCCGTCCCGTTCCGTTCCGTTCCGTTGCGTTCCGTTCCGTTCTACTCGGGTTGATTCCATTCTATTCCATTCCATTCCATTCGATTCCATTCGATTCCATTCGATTCCACTCCATTCCATTCCATAGAATTCCATTCCATTCCATTCCATTCCATAGAATTCCATTCCATTCCATTCCATTCCATTGAATTCCATTCCATTCCATTCCATTCCATTGAATTCCATTCCATTCCATTCCATTCCATTCCATTCCATTCCATTCCATTCCATTCTACTGGTGTCCATTCCATTCCATTCCATTCCATTCCATTCCATTCCATTCCTTTCCATTCCATTGCATTCCATTGCATTCCATTCCATTCCATTCCATTCCATTCCATTCCATTCCACTCCACTCCACTCCACTCCACTCCATTCCACTCCACTCCACTCCGGTACATTCCATTCCATTCCATTCCTTTCCATTCCATTCCGTGCTTCTCGGGTACATTCCGTTCCGTTCCATTCCATTCCATTCCATTCCATTCCATTCCATTCCGTTCCAGTGCACTCTACTCCACTCCACTCCACTCCACTCCACTCCGGTACATTCCATTCCATTCCATTCCATTCCATTTCCATTCCCATTCCATTTCCATTCCCGTTCCATTTCCATTCCCGTTTCTTTTCCATTCCCGTTCCATTTCCATTCCAGTTCCATTACCATTCCCGTTCCATTTCCATTCCCGATCCATTTCCATTCCCGTTCCATTTCCATTCCCGTTCCATTTCCATTCCCGTTCCATTACCATTCCCGTTCCATTTCCGTTCCCGTTCCGTTTCCGTTCCCGTTCCATTTCCGTTGTCGTTCCGTTTCCGTTCCCGTTCCTTTTCCATTCCCGTTCCATTTCCGTTCCCGTTCCATTTCCATTCCCGTTCCATTTCCATTCCCTTTCCATTTCCATTTCATTCCATTCCGTTCTGCTCGGGTACATTCCATTCCATTCCATTGCATTCCATTCCGTTCTGCTCCTGTCCATTCCATTCCATTCCATTCCGTTCCATTCCATTCTACTCGGGTAGATTCCATTCCATTCCATTCCATTCCATTCCATTCCATTCCATTCCATTCCATTCCATTCCATTCTACTGGTGTCCATTCCATTCCATTCCATTCTATTCCATTCCATTCCATTCCATTCCATTGCATTCCATTCCATTCCATTCCATTCCGTTCCGTTCTACTCGGTTACATTCCATTCAATTCCATTCCATTCCGTTCTACTCGGGTAGATTCCATTCCATTCCATTCCATTCCTATCCATTCCATTGCATTCCATTGCATTGCATTGCACTCAATTCCATTCCATTCCATTCCATTCCATTCCATTCCATTCCATTCCGTTCCGTTCAACTCGGTTACATTCCATTCAATTACATTCCATTCCGTTCTACTCGGTTACATTCCATTCCATTCCATTCCATTCCATTCCAATCCATTCCATTCCATTCCATTCTGTTCTACTCGGGTACATTCCATTCCATTCCATTCCATTCCATTCCATTCCACTCCATTCCATTCCGTTCTACTTTGGTACATTCCATTCCATTCCATTCCATTCCATTCCATTCCATTCCATTACATTCCATTCCATTCCATTCCGTTCTACTCAGGTTGATTCCATTCTATTCCATTCCATTCCATTCCATTCCATTCCATTCCATTCCATTCCATTCCATTCGATTCCATTCCATTCCATTCCATTGAATTCCATTCCATTCCATTCCATGGAATTCCATTCCATGGAATTCCATTCCGTTCCATTCCATTCCATTGAATTCCATTCCATTCCATTCCATTCCATTCCATTCCATTCCATTCCATTCCATTCCATTCTACTGGTGTCCATTCCATTCCATTCCATTCCATTCCATTCCATTCCATTCCATTCCTTTCCATTCCATTGCATTCCATTGCATTCCATTCCATTCCATTCCATTCCATTCCATTCCATTCCACTCCACTCCACTCCACTCCACTCCATTCCACTCCACACCGGTACATTCCATTCCATTCCATTCCATTCCATTCCATTCCGTGCTTCTCGGGTACATTCCGTTCCGTTCCATTCCATTCCATTCCATTCCATTCCGTTCCAGTGCACTCTACTCCACTCCACTCCACTCCACTCCACTCAGGTACATTCCATTCCATTCCATTCCATTCCATTTCCATTCCCATTCCATTTCCATTCCCGTTCCATTTCCATTCCCGTTTCTTTTCCATTCCCGTTCCATTTCCATTCCAGTTCCATTACCATTCCCGTTCCATTTCCATTCCCGATCCATTTCCATTCCCGTTCCATTTCCGTTCCCGTTCCATTTCCATTCCCGTTCCATTTCCATTCCCTTTCCATTTCCATTTCATACCATTCCGTTCTGCTCGGGTACATTCCATTCCATTCCATTGCATTCCATTCCGTTCTGCTCCTGTCCATTCCATTCCATTCCATTCCGTTCCATTCCGTTCTACTCGGGTAGATTCCATTCCATTCCATTCCATTCCATTCCATTCCATTCCATTCCATTCCATTCCATTCCATTCTACTGGTGTCCATTCCATTCCATTCCATTCTATTCCATTCCATTCCATTCCATTCCATTGCATTCCATTCTATTCCATTCCATTCCGTTCCGTTCTACTCGGTTACATTCCATTCAATTCCATTCCATTCCGTTCTACTCGGGTAGATTCCATTCCATTCCATTCCATTCCTTTCCATTCCTTTGCATTCCATTGCATTGCATTGCACTCAATTCCATTCCATTCCATTCCATTCCATTCCATTCCGTTCCGTTCAACTCGGTTACATTCCATTCAATTCCATTCCATTCCGTTCTACTCGGTTACATTCCATTCCATTCCATTCCATTAAATTCCAATCCATTCCATTCCATTCCATTTCGTTCTACTCGGGTACATTCCATTCCATTCCATTCCATTCCATTCCATTCCATTCCATTCCATTCCGTTCTACTTTGGTACATTCCATTCCATTCCATTCCATTCCATTCCATTCCATTCCATTCCATTCCATTCCATTTCATTCCATTCCATTCCATTCCATTCCATTCCATTCCATTCCATTGAATTCCATTCCATTCCATTCCATTCCATGGAATTCCGTTCCATTCCATTCCATTCCGTTCCGTTCCGTCCCGTTCCGTTCCGTTCCGTTCCGTTGCGTTCCGTTCCGTTCTACTCGGGTTGATTCCATTCTATTCCATTCCATTCCATTCGATTCCATTCGATTCCATTCGATTCCACTCCATTCCATTCCATAGAATTCCATTCCATTCCATTCCATTCCATTGAATTCCATTCCATTCCATTCCATTCCATTCCATTCCATTCCATTCCATTCCATTCCATTCCATTCTACTGGTGTCCATTCCATTCCATTCCATTCCATTCCATTCCATTCCATTCCATTCCATTCCACTCCACTCCACTCCACTCCACTCCATTCCACTCCACTCCACTCCGGTACATTCCATTCCATTCCATTCCATTCCATTCCATTCCGTGCTTCTCGGGTACATTCCGTTCCGTTCCATTCCATTCCATTCCATTCCATTCCGTTCCAGTGCACTCTACTCCACTCCACTCCACTCCACTCCACTCTGGTACATTCCATTCCATTCCATTCCATTCCATTTCCATTCCCATTCCATTTCCATTCCCGTTCCATTTCCATTCCCGTTTCTTTTCCATTCCCGTTCCATTTCCATTCCAGTTCCATTACCATTCCCGTTCCATTTCCATTCCCGATCCATTTCCATTCCCGTTCCATTTCCATTCCCGTTCCATTTCCATTCCCGTTCCATTACCATTCCCGTTCCATTTCCGTTCCCGTTCCGTTTCCGTTCCCGTTCCATTTCCGTTCTCGTTCCGTTTCCGTTCCCGTTCCATTTCCATTCCCGTTCCATTTCCGTTCCCGTTCCATTTCCATTCCCGTTCCATTTCCATTCCCTTTCCATTTCCATTTCATTCCATTCCGTTCTGCTCCTGTCCATTCCATTCCATTCCATTCCGTTCCATTCCGTTCTACTCGGGTAGATTCCATTCCATTCCATTCCATTCCATTCCATTCCATTCCATTCCATTCCATTCTACTGGTGTCCATTCCATTCCATTCCATTCTATTCCATTCCATTCCATTCCATTCCATTGCATTCCATTCCATTCCATTCCATTCCGTTCCGTTCTACTCGGTTACATTCCATTCAATTCCATTCCATTCCGTTCTACTCGGGTAGATTCCATTCCATTCCATTCCATGCCTTTCCATTCCATTGCATTCCATTGCATTGCATTGCACTCAATTCCATTCCATTCCATTCCATTCCATTCCATTCCATTCCATTCCGTTCCGTTCAACTCGGTTACATTCCATTCAATTACATTCCATTCCGTTCTACTCGGTTACATTCCATTCCATTCCATTCCATTCCATTCCAATCCATTCCATTCCATTCCATTCCGTTCTACTCGGGTACATTCCATTCCATTCCATTCCATTCCATTCCATTCCATTCCATTCCATTCCATTCCATTCCGTTCTACTTTGGTACATTCCATTCCATTCCATTCCATTCCATTCCATTCCATTCCTTTCCATTCCATTCCATTCCGTTCTACTCAGGTTGATTCCATTCTATTCCATTCCATTCCATTCCATTCCATTCCATTCCATTCCATTCCATTCGATTCCATTCCATTCCATTCCATTGAATTCCATTCCATTCCATTCCATTCCATTCCATTCCATTGAATTCCATTCCATTCCATTCCATTCCATTCCATTGAATTCCATTCCGTTCCATTCCATTCCATTGAATTCCATTCCATTCCATTCCATTCCATTCCATTCCATTCCATTGAATTCCATTCCATTCCATTCCATTCCATTCCATTCCATTCCATCCCATTCCATTCCATTCCATTCCATTCCGTTCTACTCGGGTTGATTCCATTCTATTCCATTCCATTCCATTCGATCCCATTTGATTCCATTCGATTCCATTCAATTCCATTCGATTCCATTCCATTCCACTCCATTCCATTCCATTGAATTCCATTCCATTCCATTCCATTCCATTCCATGGAATTCCATTCCATTCCATTCCATTCCATTCCATTGAATTCCGTTCCATTCCATTCCATTCCGTTCCGTTCCGTTCCGTTCCGTTCCGTTCCGTTGCGTTCCGTTCCGTTCTACTCGGGTTGATTCCATTCTATTCCATTCCATTCCATTCCATTCCATTCCATTCCATTCCATTCCATTCCATTCCATTGAATTCCATTCCATTCCATTCCATTCCATTCCATTCCATTGAATTCCATTCCATTCCATTCCATAGAATTCCGTTCCATTCCATTCCATTCCATTCCATTCCATTCCATTCCATTCCATTCCATTGAATTCCATTCCATTCCATTCCATTGAATTCCATTCCGTTCCATTCCATTCCATTGAATTCCGTTCCATTCCATTCCATTCCATTCCATTCCGTTCCGTTCCGTACCGTTCCGTTCCGTTGCGTTCCGCTCCGTTCTACTCGGGTTGATACCATTCTATTCCATTCCATTCCATTCGATCCCATTCGATTCCATTCGATTCCATTCATTTCCATTCGATTCCACTCCATTCCATTCCATAGAATTCCATTCCATTCCATTCCATTCCATTCCATTCCATGGAATTCCATTCCATTCCATTCCATTCCATTCCATTCCATGGAATTCCATTCCATTCCATTCCATTCCGTTCTACTCGGGTACATTCCATTCCATTCCATTCCATTCCATTCCATTCCATTCCATTCCATTCCATTCCATTCCATTCCGTTCTACTTTGGTACATTCCATTCCATTCCATTCCATTCCATTCCATTACATTCCATTCCATTCCATTCCATTGCATTCCATTCCATTGCATTCCATTCCATTCCATTCCATTCCGTTCCGTTCTACTCGGTTACATTCCATTCAATTCCATTCCATTCCGTTCTACTCGGGTAGATTCCATTCCATTCCATTCCATGCCTTTCCATTCCATTGCATTCCATTGCATTGCATTGCACTCAATTCCATTCCATTCCATTCCATTCCATTCCATTCCATTCCATTCCGTTCCGTTCAACTCGGTTACATTCCATTCAATTACATTCCATTCCGTTCTACTCGGTTACATTCCATTCCATTCCATTCCATTCCATTCCAATCCATTCCATTCCATTCCATTCCGTTCTACTCGGGTACATTCCATTCCATTCCATTCCATTCCATTCCATTCCATTCCATTCCATTCCATTCCATTCCATTCCGTTCTACTTTGGTACATTCCATTCCATTCCATTCCATTCCATTCCATTCCATTCCTTTCCATTCCATTCCATTCCGTTCTACTCAGGTTGATTCCATTCTATTCCATTCCATTCCATTCCATTCCATTCCATTCCATTCCATTCCATTCGATTCCATTCCATTCCATTCCATTGAATTCCATTCCATTCCATTCCATTCCATTCCATTCCATTGAATTCCATTCCATTCCATTCCATTCCATTCCATTGAATTCCATTCCGTTCCATTCCATTCCATTGAATTCCATTCCATTCCATTCCATTCCATTCCATTCCATTCCATTGAATTCCATTCCATTCCATTCCATTCCATTCCATTCCATTCCATCCCATTCCATTCCATTCCATTCCATTCCGTTCTACTCGGGTTGATTCCATTCTATTCCATTCCATTCCATTCGATCCCATTTGATTCCATTCGATTCCATTCAATTCCATTCGATTCCATTCCATTCCACTCCATTCCATTCCATTGAATTCCATTCCATTCCATTCCATTCCATTCCATGGAATTCCATTCCATTCCATTCCATTCCATTCCATTGAATTCCGTTCCATTCCATTCCATTCCGTTCCGTTCCGTTCCGTTCCGTTCCGTTCCGTTGCGTTCCGTTCCGTTCTACTCGGGTTGATTCCATTCTATTCCATTCCATTCCATTCCATTCCATTCCATTCCATTCCATTCCATTCCATTCCATTGAATTCCATTCCATTCCATTCCATTCCATTCCATTCCATTGAATTCCATTCCATTCCATTCCATAGAATTCCGTTCCATTCCATTCCATTCCATTCCATTCCATTCCATTCCATTCCATTGAATTCCATTCCATTCCATTCCATTGAATTCCATTCCGTTCCATTCCATTCCATTGAATTCCGTTCCATTCCATTCCATTCCATTCCATTCCGTTCCGTTCCGTACCGTTCCGTTCCGTTGCGTTCCGCTCCGTTCTACTCGGGTTGATACCATTCTATTCCATTCCATTCCATTCGATCCCATTCGATTCCATTCGATTCCATTCATTTCCATTCGATTCCACTCCATTCCATTCCATAGAATTCCATTCCATTCCATTCCATTCCATTCCATTCCATGGAATTCCATTCCATTCCATTCCATTCCGTTCTACTCGGGTACATTCCATTCCATTCCATTCCATTCCATTCCATTCCATTCCATTCCATTCCATTCCATTCCATTCCGTTCTACTTTGGTACATTCCATTCCATTCCATTCCATTCCATTCCATTACATTCCATTCCATTCCATTCCATTGCATTCCATTCCATTGAATTCCATTCCATTCCATTCCATTCCGTTCCGTTCCGTCCCGTTCCGTTCCGTTCCGTTGCGTTCCGTTCCGTTCTACTCGGGTTGATTAAATTCTATTCCATTCCGTTCTATTCGATTCCATTCGATTCCAATCGATTCCATTCGATTCCATTCGATTCCATTGAATTCCATTCCATTCCATTCCATTCCATTGAATTCCGTTGCATTATATTCCATTCCGTTCCGTTCCGTCCCGTTCCGTTCCGTTCCGTTCCGTTGCGTGCCGTTCCGTTCTACTCGGGTTGATTCCATTCCATTCCATTCCATTCCATTCCATTCCATTCCATTCCATTGAATTCCATTCCATTCCATTCCATTCCATTCCATTCCATTCCATTCCATTCCATTCCATTCCATTCCATTCCATTCCATTCCGTTCTACTCCGGTTGATTCCATTCTATTCCATTCCATTCCATTCGATCTCATTCGATTCCATTCGATTCCATTCGATTCCACTCCATTCCATTCCATTGAATTCCATTCCATTCCATTCCATTCCATTCCATTCCATTCCATTGAATTCCATTCCATTCCATTCCATTCCATTCCATTCCATTCCATTCCATTCCATTGAATACCATTCCAATCCATTGAATTCCATTCCATTCCATTCCATTCCATTCCATTCCATTCCATTGAATTCCATTCCATTCCATTGGATTCCATTCGATTCCATTCCATTCCATTCCATTCCATTCCATTGAATTCCATTCCATTCCATTCCATAGAATTCCGTTCCATTCCATTCCATTCCATAGAATTCCGTTCCATTCCATTCCATTCCATTCCATTCCATTCCATTCCATTGAATTCAATTCCATTCCATTCCATTCCTTTCCATTGAATTCCATTCTGTTCCATTCCATTCCTTTGAATTCCGTTCCATTCCATTCCATTCCATTCCTTTCCGTTCCGTTCCGTTCCGTTCCGTTCCGTTGCGTTCCGCTCCGTTCTACTCGGGTTGATTCCATTCTATTCCATTCCATTCCATTCGATCCCATTCGATTCCATTCGATTCCATTCGATTCCATTCAATTCCACTCCATTCCATTCCATAGAATTCCATTCCATTCCATTCCGTTTGAATTCCATTCCATTCCATTCCATTCCATTCCATTCCATTCCATTCCATTCCATTCCATTCCATTCCATTGAATTCCATTCCATTCCATTCCATTCCATTGAATTCCGTTCCTTTCCATTCCATTCCGTTCCGTTCCGTTCCGTTCCGTTGCGTTCCGTTCCGTTCCGTTGCGTTCCGTTCCGTTCTACTCGGGTTGATTCCATTCTATTCCATTCCATTCCATTCCATTCCATTCCGTTCCAGTGCACTCTACTCCACTTCACTCCACTCCACTCCACTCCGGTACATTCCATTCCATTCCATTCCATTCCATTTCCATTCCCATTCCATTTCCATTCCCGTTCCATTTCCATTCCCGTTTCTTTTCCATTCCCGTTCCATTTCCATTCCAGTTCCATTACCATTCCCGTTCCATTTCCATTCCCGATCCATTTCCATTCCCGTTCCATTTCCATTCCCGTTCCATTTCCATTCCCGTTCCATTACCATTCCCGTTCCATTTCCGTTCCCGTTCCGTTTCCGTTCCCGTTCCATTTCCGTTGTCGTTCCGTTTCCGTTCCCGTTCCTTTTCCATTCCCGTTCCATTTCCGTTCCCGTTCCATTTCCATTCCCGTTCCATTTCCATTCCCTTTCCATTTCCATTTCATTCCATTCCGTTCTGCTCGGGTACATTCCATTCCATTCCATTGCATTCCATTCCGTTCTGCTCCTGTCCATTCCATTCCATTCCATTCCGTTCCATTCCATTCTACTCGGGTAGATTCCATTCCATTCCATTCCATTCCATTCCATTCCATTCCATTCCATTCCATTCTACTGGTGTCCATTCCATTCCATTCCATTCTATTCCATTCCATTCCATTCCATTCCATTGCATTCCATTCCATTCCATTCCATTCCGTTCCGTTCTACTCGGTTACATTCCATTCAATTCCATTCCATTCCGTTCTACTCGGGTAGATTCCATTCCATTCCATTCCATTCCTTTCCATTCCATTGCATTCCATTGCATTGCATTGCACTCAATTCCATTCCATTCCATTCCATTCCATTCCATTCCATTCCATTCCGTTCCGTTCAACTCGGTTACATTCCATTCAATTACATTCCATTCCGTTCTACTCGGTTACATTCCATTCCATTCCATTCCATTCCATTCCAATCCATTCCATTCCATTCCATTCTGTTCTACTCGGGTACATTCCATTCCATTCCATTCCATTCCATTCCATTCCACTCCATTCCATTCCGTTCTACTTTGGTACATTCCATTCCATTCCATTCCATTCCATTCCATTCCATTCCATTACATTCCATTCCATTCCATTCCGTTCTACTCAGGTTGATTCCATTCTATTCCATTCCATTCCATTCCATTCCATTCCATTCCATTCCATTCCATTCCATTCGATTCCATTCCATTCCATTCCATTGAATTCCATTCCATTCCATTCCATTCCATTCCATGGAATTCCATTCCGTTCCATTCCATTCCATTGAATTCCATTCCATTCCATTCCATTCCATTCCATTCCATTCCATTCCATTCCATTCCATTCCATTCCATTCCATTCTACTGGTGTCCATTCCATTCCATTCCATTCCATTCCATTCCATTCCATTCCTTTCCATTCCATTGCATTCCATTGCATTCCATTCCATTCCATTCCATTCCATTCCATTCCACTCCACTCCACTCCACTCCACTCCATTCCACTCCACACCGGTACATTCCATTCCATTCCATTCCATTCCATTCCATTCCGTGCTTCTCGGG
Organism: Gorilla gorilla gorilla; assembly: GCF_029281585.2. NCBI lineage: Eukaryota > Metazoa > Chordata > Mammalia > Primates > Hominidae > Gorilla > Gorilla gorilla. The sequence continues at coordinate 7,997,124 of NC_073240.2, read as the reverse complement.
TACATTCCGTTCCGTTCCATTCCATTCCATTCCATTCCATTCCGTTCCAGTGCACTCTACTCCACTCCACTCCACTCCACTCCACTCCGGTACATTCCATTCCATTCCATTCCATTCCAATTCCATTCCCATTCCATTTCCATTCCCGTTCCATTTCCATTCCCGTTTCTTTTCCATTCCCGTTCCATTTCCATTCCAGTTCCATTACCATTCCCGTTCCATTTCCATTCCCGATCCATTTCCATTCCCGTTCCATTTCCGTTCCCGTTCCATTTCCATTCCCGTTCCATTTCCATTCCCTTTCCATTTCCATTTCATACCATTCCGTTCTGCTCGGGTACATTCCATTCCATTCCATTGCATTCCATTCCGTTCTGCTCCTGTCCATTCCATTCCATTCCATTCCGTTCCATTCCGTTCTACTCGGGTAGATTCCATTCCATTCCATTCCATTCCATTCCATTCCATTCCATTCCATTCCATTCCATTCTACTGGTGTCCATTCCATTCCATTCCATTCTATTCCTTTCCATTCCATTCCATTCCATTGCATTCCATTCCATTCCATTCCATTCCGTTCCGTTCTACTCGGTTACATTCCATTCAATTCCATTCCATTCCGTTCTACTCGGGTAGATTCCATTCCATTCCATTCCATTCCTTTCCATTCCATTGCATTCCATTGCATTGCATTGCACTCAATTCCATTCCATTCCATTCCATTCCATTCCATTCCATTCCATTCCGTTCCGTTCAACTCGGTTACATTCCATTCAATTACATTCCATTCCGTTCTACTCGGTTACATTCCATTCCATTCCATTCCATTCCATTCCAATCCATTCCATTCCATTCCATTCCGTTCTACTCGGGTACATTCAATTCCATTCCATTCCATTCCATTCCATTCCATTCCATTCCGTTCTACTTTGGTACATTCCATTCCATTCCATTCCATTCCATTCCATTACATTCCATTCCATTCCATTGAATTCCATTCCATTCCATTGAATTCCATTCCATTCCATTCCATTCCATTGAATTCCGTTCCATTCCATTCCATTCCATTCCATTCCATTGAATTCCATTCCATTCCATTCCATAGAATTCCGTTCCATTCCATTCCATTCCATTCCATTCCATTCCATTCCATTCCATTCCATTGAATTCAATTCCATTCCATTCCATTCCTTTCCATTGAATTCCATTCTGTTCCATTCCATTCCTTTGAATTCCGTTCCATTCCATTCCATTCCATTCCTTTCCGTTCCGTTCCGTTCCGTTCCGTTCCGTTGCGTTCCGCTCCGTTCTACTCGGGTTGATTCCATTCTATTCCATTCCATTCCATTCGATCCCATTCGATTCCATTCGATTCCATTCGATTCCATTCGATTCCACTCCATTCCATTCCATAGAATTCCATTCCATTCCATTCCATTTGAATTCCATTCCATTCCATTCCATTCCATTGAATTCCATTCCATTCCATTCCATTCCATTGAATTCCATTCCATTCCATTCCATTCCATTGAATTCCGTTCCTTTCCATTCCATTCCGTTCCGTTCCGTTCCGTTCCGTTCCGTTGCGTTCCGTTCCGTTCCGTTGCGTTCCGTTCCGTTCTACTCGGGTTGATTCCATTCTATTCCATTCCATTCCATTCCATTCCATTCCATTCCATTCCATTCCATTGAATTCCATTCCATTCCATTCCATTCCATAGAATTCCGTTCCATTCCATTCCATACCCTTCCGTTCCGTCCCGTTCCGTTCCGTTCCGTTCCGTTGCGTGCCGTTCCGTTCTACTCAGGTTGATTACATTCTATTCCATTCCATTCCATTCGATTCCATTCGATTCCAATCGATTCCATTCGATTGCATTCGATTCCATTCGTTGCCATTCCATTCCATTCCATTGAATTCCATTCCGTTCCATTCCATTCCATTCCATTCCATTGAATTCCATTCCATTCCATTCCATTCCATTCCTTTCCATTCCATTGAATTCCATTCCATTCCATTCCATTCCATTCCATTCCATTCCATTGAATTCCATTCCATTCCATTCCATTCCATTCCATTGAATTCCATTCCATTCCATTCCATAGAATTCCGTTCCATTCCATTCCATTCCATTCCATTCCATTCCATTCCATTCCATTGAATTCCATTCCGTTCCATTCCATTCCATTGAATTCCGTTCCATTCCACTCCATTCCATTCCGTTCCGTTCCGTTCCGTTCCGTTCCGTTCCGTTGCGTTCCGCTCCGTTCTACTCGGGTTGATTCCATTCTATTCCATTCCAGTCCATTCGATCCCATTCGATTCCATTCGATTCCATTCGATTCCATTCGATTCCACTCCATTCCATTCCATAGAATTCCATTCCATTCCATTCCATCCCATTCCATTCCATTGAATTCCATTCCATTCCATTCCATTCCATTCCATTCCATTCCATTGAATTCCATTCCATTCCATTCCATTCCATTGAATTCCATTCCATTCCATTCCATTCCATGGAATTGCATTCCATTCCATTCCATGGAATTCCATTCCATTCCATTCCATTCCATGGAATTCCATTCCATTCCATTCCATTCCATTCCATTCCATGGAATTCCATTCCATTCCATTCCATGGAATTCCATTCCATTCCATTCCATTCCATTCCATTCCATTCCATTCCATGGAATTCCATTCCATTCCATTCCATTCCATTCCATAGAATTCCATTCCATTCCATTCCATTCCATTGAATTCCGTTCCTTTCCATTCCATTCCGTTCCGTTCCGTTCCGTTCCGTTCCGTTGCGTTCTGTTCCGTTCCGTTGTGTTCCGTTCCGTTCTACTCGGGTTGATTCCATTCTATTCCATTCCATTCCAATCCATTCCATTCCATTCCATTGAATTCCATTCCATTCCATTCCATTCCATTCCATTCCATTCCATTCCATTCCATTGCATTCCATTCCATTCCATTCCATTCCATTCCATTCCATTGAATTCCATTCCATTCCATTCCATTCCATTGAATTCCATTCCATTCCATTCCATTCCATTCCATTCCATCCCATTCCATTCCATTCCATTCCATTCCGTTCTAATCGGGTTGATTCCATTCTATTCCATTCCATTCCTTTCGATCCCATTTGATTCCATTCGATTCCATTCAATTCCATTCGATTCCATTCCATTCCACTCCATTCCATTCCATTGAATTCCATTCCATTCCATTCCATTCCATTCCATGGAATTCCATTCCATTCCATTCCATTCCATGGAATTCCATTCCATTCCATTCCATTCCATGGAATTCCATTCCATTCCATTCCATTCCATTCCATTGAATTCCATTCCATTCCATTCCATTCCATTGAATTCCGTTCCATTCCATTCCATACCCTTCCGTTCCGTCCCGTTCCGTTCCGTTCCGTTCCGTTGCGTGCCGTTCCGTTCTACTCAGGTTGATTACATTCTATTCCATTCCATTCCATTCGATTCCATTCGATTCCAATCGATTCCATTCGATTGCATTCGATTCCATTCGTTGCCATTCCATTCCATTCCATTGAATTCCATTCCGTTCCATTCCATTCCATTCCATTCCATTGAATTCCATTCCATTCCATTCCATTCCTTTCCATTCCATTGAATTCCATTCCATTCCATTCCATTCCATTCCATTCCATTGAATTCCATTCCATTCCATTCCATTCCATTCCATTGAATTCCATTCCATTCCATTCCATAGAATTCCGTTCCATTCCATTCCATTCCATTCCATTCCATTCCATTCCATTCCATTGAATTCCATTCCGTTCCATTCCATTCCATTGAATTCCGTTCCATTCCACTCCATTCCATTCCGTTCCGTTCCGTTCCGTTCCGTTCCGTTCCGTTGCGTTCCGCTCCGTTCTACTCGGGTTGATTCCATTCTATTCCATTCCAGTCCATTCGATCCCATTCGATTCCATTCGATTCCATTCGATTCCATTCGATTCCACTCCATTCCATTCCATAGAATTCCATTCCATTCCATTCCACCCCATTCCATTCCATTGAATTCCATTCCATTCCATTCCATTCCATTCCATTCAATTCCATTGAATTCCATTCCATTCCATTCCATTCCATTCCATTCCATAGAATTCCATTCCATTCCATTCCATTCCATTGAATTCCGTTCCATTCCATTCCATTCCATTCCGTTCCGTTCCGTTCCGTTCCGTTGCGTTCCGTTCCGTTCCGTTGTGTTCCGTTCCGTTCTACTCGGGTTGATTCCATTCTATTCCATTCCATTCCAATCCATTCCATTCCATTCCATTGAATTCCATTCCATTCCATTCCATTCCATTCCATTCCATTCCATTCCATTCCATTCCATTGAATTCCATTCCATTCCATTCCATTCCATTCCATTCCATTCCATTCCATTCCATTCCATTCCATTCTACTGGTGTCCATTCCATTCCATTCCATTCCATTCCATTCCATTCCATTCCATTCCATTCCATTGCATTCCATTCCTTTCCATTCCATTGCATTCCATTGCATTCCATTCCATTCCATTCCATTCCATTCCATTCCATTCCACTCCACTCCACTCCACTCCACTCCATTCCACTCCACTCCACTCCGGTACATTCCATTCCATTCCATTCCATTCCATTCCATTCCGTGCTTCTCGGGTACATTCCGTTCCGTTCCATTCCATTCCATTCCATTCCATTCCATTCCGTTCCAGTGCACTCTACTCCACTCCACTCCACTCCACTCCACTCCGGTACATTCCATTCCATTCCATTCCATTCCATTTCCATTCCCATTCCATTTCCATTCCCGTTCCATTTCCATTCCCGTTTCTTTTCCATTCCCGTTCCATTTCCATTCCAGTTCCATTACCATTCCCGTTCCATTTCCATTCCCGATCCATTTCCATTCCCGTTCCATTTCCATTCCCGTTCCATTTCCATTCCCGTTCCATTACCATTCCCGTTCCATTTCCGTTCCCGTTCCGTTTCCGTTCCCGTTCCATTTCCGTTCTCGTTCCGTTTCCGTTCCCGTTCCTTTTCCATTCCCGTTCCATTTCCGTTCCCGTTCCATTTCCAGTCCCGTTCCATTTCCATTCCCTTTCCATTTCCATTTCATTCCATTCCGTTCTGCTCGGGTACATTCCATTCCATTCCATTGCATTCCATTCCGTTCTGCTCCTGTCCATTCCATTCCATTCCATTCCGTTCCATTCCATTCTACTCGGGTAGATTCCATTCCATTCCATTCCATTCCATTCCATTCCATTCCATTCCATTCCATTCTACTGGTGTCCATTCCATTCCATTCCATTCTATTCCATTCCATTCCATTCCATTCCGTTCCGTTCTACTCGGTTACATTCCATTCAATTCCATTCCATTCCGTTCTACTCGGGTAGATTCCATTCCATTCCATTCCATTCCTTTCCATTCCATTGCATTCCATTGCATTGCATTGCACTCAATTCCATTCCATTCCATTCCATTCCATTCCATTCCGTTCCGTTCAACTCGGTTACATTCCATTCAATTACATTCCATTCCGTTCTACTCGGTTACATTCCATTCCATTCCATTCCATTCCATTCCAATCCATTCCATTCCATTCCATTCTGTTCTACTCGGGTACATTCCATTCCATTCCATTCCATTCCATTCCATTCCATTCCATTCCACTCCGTTCTACTTTGGTACATTCCATTCCATTCCATTCCATTCCATTCCATTCCATTCCATTCCATTCCATTACATTCCATTCCATTCCATTCCGTTCTACTCAGGTTGATTCCATTCTATTCCATTCCATTCCATTCCATTCCATTCCATTCCATTCCATTCCATTCCATTCCATTCCATTCCATTGAATTCCATTCCATTCCATTCCATTCCATTCCATTCCATGGAATTCCATTCCGTTCCATTCCATTCCATTGAATTCCATTCCATTCCATTCCATTCCATTCCATTCCATTCCATTCCATTCCATTCCATTCTACTGGTGTCCATTCCATTCCATTCCATTCCATTCCATTCCATTCCATTCCATTCCATTCCTTTCCATTCCATTGCATTCCATTGCATTCCATTCCATTCCATTCCATTCCATTCCATTCCATTCCATTCCATTCCATTCCTTTCCATTCCATTCCATTCCATTCCATTCCATTCCATTCCATTCCGTGCTTCTCGGGTACATTCCGTTCCGTTCCATTCCATTCCATTCCATTCCATTCCGTTCCAGTGCACTCTACTCCACTCCACTCCACTCCACTCCACTCCGGTACATTCCATTCCATTCCATTCCATTCCATTTCCATTCCCATTCCATTTCCATTCCCGTTCCATTTCCATTCCCGTTTCTTTTCCATTCCCGTTCCATTTCCATTCCAGTTCCATTACCATTCCCGTTCCATTTCCATTCCCGATCCATTTCCATTCCCGTTCCATTTCCATTCCCGTTCCATTTCCATTCCCGTTCCATTATCATTCCCGTTCCATTTCCGTTCCCGTTCCGTTTCCGTTCCCGTTCCATTTCCGTTGTCGTTCCGTTTCCGTTCCCGTTCCTTTTCCATTCCCGTTCCATTTCCGTTCCCGTTCCATTTCCATTCCCGTTCCATTTCCATTCCCTTTCCATTTCCATTTCATTCCATTCCGTTCTGCTCGGGTACATTCCATTCCATTCCATTGCATTCCATTCCGTTCTGCTCCTGTCCATTCCATTCCATTCCATTCCGTTCCATTCCATTCTACTCGGGTAGATTCCATTCCATTCCATTCCATTCCATTCCATTCCATTCCATTCCATTCCATTCCATTCTACTGGTGTCCATTCCATTCCATTCCATTCTATTCCTTTCCATTCCATTCCATTCCATTGCATTCCATTCCATTCCATTCCATTCCGTTCCGTTCTACTCGGTTACATTCCATTCAATTCCATTCCATTCCGTTCTACTCGGGTAGATTCCATTCCATTCCATTCCATTCCATTCCATTCCATTCCATTCCATTGCATTCCATTCCATTCCATTCCATTCCATTCCATTCCATTGAATTCCATTCCATTCCATTCCATTCCATTGAATTCCATTCCATTCCATTCCATTCCATTCCATTCCATCCCATTCCATTCCATTCCATTCCATTCCGTTCTACTCGGGTTGATTCCATTCTATTCCATTCCATTCCTTTCGATCCCATTTGATTCCATTCGATTCCATTCAATTCCATTCGATTCCATTCCATTCCACTCCATTCCATTCCATTGAATTCCATTCCATTCCATTCCATTCCATTCCATGGAATTCCATTCCATTCCATTCCATTCCATGGAATTCCATTCCATTCCATTCCATTCCATGGAATTCCATTCCATTCCATTCCATTCCATTCCATTGAATTCCATTCCATTCCATTCCATTCCATTGAATTCCGTTCCATTCCATTCCATACCCTTCCGTTCCGTCCCGTTCCGTTCCGTTCCGTTCCGTTGCGTGCCGTTCCGTTCTACTCAGGTTGATTACATTCTATTCCATTCCATTCCATTCGATTCCATTCGATTCCAATCGATTCCATTCGATTGCATTCGATTCCATTCGTTGCCATTCCATTCCATTCCATTGAATTCCATTCCGTTCCATTCCATTCCATTCCATTCCATTGAATTCCATTCCATTCCATTCCATTCCTTTCCATTCCATTGAATTCCATTCCATTCCATTCCATTCCATTCCATTCCATTGAATTCCATTCCATTCCATTCCATTCCATTCCATTGAATTCCATTCCATTCCATTCCATAGAATTCCGTTCCATTCCATTCCATTCCATTCCATTCCATTCCATTCCATTCCATTGAATTCCATTCCGTTCCATTCCATTCCATTGAATTCCGTTCCATTCCACTCCATTCCATTCCGTTCCGTTCCGTTCCGTTCCGTTCCGTTCCGTTGCGTTCCGCTCCGTTCTACTCGGGTTGATTCCATTCTATTCCATTCCAGTCCATTCGATCCCATTCGATTCCATTCGATTCCATTCGATTCCATTCGATTCCACTCCATTCCATTCCATAGAATTCCATTCCATTCCATTCCACCCCATTCCATTCCATTGAATTCCATTCCATTCCATTCCATTCCATTCCATTCAATTCCATTGAATTCCATTCCATTCCATTCCATTCCATTCCATTCCATAGAATTCCATTCCATTCCATTCCATTCCATTGAATTCCGTTCCATTCCATTCCATTCCATTCCGTTCCGTTCCGTTCCGTTCCGTTGCGTTCCGTTCCGTTCCGTTGTGTTCCGTTCCGTTCTACTCGGGTTGATTCCATTCTATTCCATTCCATTCCAATCCATTCCATTCCATTCCATTGAATTCCATTCCATTCCATTCCATTCCATTCCATTCCATTCCATTCCATTCCATTCCATTGAATTCCATTCCATTCCATTCCATTCCATTCCATTCCATTCCATTCCATTCCATTCCATTCCATTCTACTGGTGTCCATTCCATTCCATTCCATTCCATTCCATTCCATTCCATTCCATTCCATTCCATTGCATTCCATTCCTTTCCATTCCATTGCATTCCATTGCATTCCATTCCATTCCATTCCATTCCATTCCATTCCATTCCACTCCACTCCACTCCACTCCACTCCATTCCACTCCACTCCACTCCGGTACATTCCATTCCATTCCATTCCATTCCATTCCATTCCGTGCTTCTCGGGTACATTCCGTTCCGTTCCATTCCATTCCATTCCATTCCATTCCATTCCGTTCCAGTGCACTCTACTCCACTCCACTCCACTCCACTCCACTCCGGTACATTCCATTCCATTCCATTCCATTCCATTTCCATTCCCATTCCATTTCCATTCCCGTTCCATTTCCATTCCCGTTTCTTTTCCATTCCCGTTCCATTTCCATTCCAGTTCCATTACCATTCCCGTTCCATTTCCATTCCCGATCCATTTCCATTCCCGTTCCATTTCCATTCCCGTTCCATTTCCATTCCCGTTCCATTACCATTCCCGTTCCATTTCCGTTCCCGTTCCGTTTCCGTTCCCGTTCCATTTCCGTTCTCGTTCCGTTTCCGTTCCCGTTCCTTTTCCATTCCCGTTCCATTTCCGTTCCCGTTCCATTTCCAGTCCCGTTCCATTTCCATTCCCTTTCCATTTCCATTTCATTCCATTCCGTTCTGCTCGGGTACATTCCATTCCATTCCATTGCATTCCATTCCGTTCTGCTCCTGTCCATTCCATTCCATTCCATTCCGTTCCATTCCATTCTACTCGGGTAGATTCCATTCCATTCCATTCCATTCCATTCCATTCCATTCCATTCCATTCCATTCCATTCTACTGGTGTCCATTCCATTCCATTCCATTCTATTCCATTCCATTCCATTCCATTCCGTTCCGTTCTACTCGGTTACATTCCATTCAATTCCATTCCATTCCGTTCTACTCGGGTAGATTCCATTCCATTCCATTCCATTCCTTTCCATTCCATTGCATTCCATTGCATTGCATTGCACTCAATTCCATTCCATTCCATTCCATTCCATTCCATTCCGTTCCGTTCAACTCGGTTACATTCCATTCAATTACATTCCATTCCGTTCTACTCGGTTACATTCCATTCCATTCCATTCCATTCCATTCCAATCCATTCCATTCCATTCCATTCTGTTCTACTCGGGTACATTCCATTCCATTCCATTCCATTCCATTCCATTCCATTCCATTCCACTCCGTTCTACTTTGGTACATTCCATTCCATTCCATTCCATTCCATTCCATTCCATTCCATTCCATTCCATTACATTCCATTCCATTCCATTCCGTTCTACTCAGGTTGATTCCATTCTATTCCATTCCATTCCATTCCATTCCATTCCATTCCATTCCATTCCATTCCATTCCATTCCATTCCATTGAATTCCATTCCATTCCATTCCATTCCATTCCATTCCATGGAATTCCATTCCGTTCCATTCCATTCCATTGAATTCCATTCCATTCCATTCCATTCCATTCCATTCCATTCCATTCCATTCCATTCCATTCTACTGGTGTCCATTCCATTCCATTCCATTCCATTCCATTCCATTCCATTCCATTCCATTCCTTTCCATTCCATTGCATTCCATTGCATTCCATTCCATTCCATTCCATTCCATTCCATTCCATTCCATTCCATTCCATTCCTTTCCATTCCATTCCATTCCATTCCATTCCATTCCATTCCATTCCGTGCTTCTCGGGTACATTCCGTTCCGTTCCATTCCATTCCATTCCATTCCATTCCGTTCCAGTGCACTCTACTCCACTCCACTCCACTCCACTCCACTCCGGTACATTCCATTCCATTCCATTCCATTCCATTTCCATTCCCATTCCATTTCCATTCCCGTTCCATTTCCATTCCCGTTTCTTTTCCATTCCCGTTCCATTTCCATTCCAGTTCCATTACCATTCCCGTTCCATTTCCATTCCCGATCCATTTCCATTCCCGTTCCATTTCCATTCCCGTTCCATTTCCATTCCCGTTCCATTATCATTCCCGTTCCATTTCCGTTCCCGTTCCGTTTCCGTTCCCGTTCCATTTCCGTTGTCGTTCCGTTTCCGTTCCCGTTCCTTTTCCATTCCCGTTCCATTTCCGTTCCCGTTCCATTTCCATTCCCGTTCCATTTCCATTCCCTTTCCATTTCCATTTCATTCCATTCCGTTCTGCTCGGGTACATTCCATTCCATTCCATTGCATTCCATTCCGTTCTGCTCCTGTCCATTCCATTCCATTCCATTCCGTTCCATTCCATTCTACTCGGGTAGATTCCATTCCATTCCATTCCATTCCATTCCATTCCATTCCATTCCATTCCATTCCATTCTACTGGTGTCCATTCCATTCCATTCCATTCTATTCCATTCCATTCCATTCCATTCCATTGCATTCCATTCCATTCCATTCCATTCCGTTCCGTTCTACTCGGTTACATTCCATTCAATTCCATTCCATTCCGTTCTACTCGGGTAGATTCCATTCCATTCCATTCCATTCCTTTCCATTCCATTGCATTCCATTGCATTGCATTGCACTCAATTCCATTCCATTCCATTCCATTCCATTCCATTCCATTCCATTCCGTTCCGTTCAACTCGGTTACATTCCATTCAATTACATTCCATTCCGTTCTACTCGGTTACATTCCATTCCATTCCATTCCAATCCTTTCCATTCCATTCCATTCTGTTCTACTCGGGTACATTCCATTCCATTCCATTCCATTCCATTCCATTCCACTCCATTCCATTCCGTTCTACTTTGGTACATTCCATTCCATTCCATTCCATTCCATTCCATTCCATTCCATTACATTACATTCCATTCCATTCCGTTCTACTCAGGTTGATTCCATTCTATTCCATTCCATTCCATTCCATTCCATTCCATTCCATTCCATTCCATTCCATTCGATTCCATTCCATTCCATTCCATTGAATTCCATTCCATTCCATTCCATTCCATTCCATGGAATTCCATTCCGTTCCATTCCATTCCATTGAATTCCATTCCATTCCATTCCATTCCATTCCATTCCATTCCATTCCATTCTACTGGTGTCCATTCCATTCCATTCCATTCCATTCCATTCCATTCCATTCCATTCCTTTCCATTCCATTGCATTCCATTGCATTCCATTCCATTCCATTCCATTCCATTCCATTCCATTCCATTCCACTCCACTCCACTCCACTCCATTCCACTCCACACCGGTACATTCCATTCCATTCCATTCCATTCCATTCCATTCCGTGCTTCTCGGGTACATTCCGTTCCGTTCCATTCCATTCCATTCCATTCCATTCCGTTCCAGTGCACTCTACTCCACTCCACTCCACTCCACTCCACTCCGGTACATTCCATTCCATTCCATTCCATTCCATTTCCATTCCCATTCCATTTCCATTCCCGTACCATTTCCATTCCCGTTTCTTTTCCATTCCCGTTCCATTTCCATTCCAGTTCCATTACCATTCCCGTTCCATTTCCATTCCCGATCCATTTCCATTCCCGTTCCATTTCCGTTCCCGTTCCATTTCCATTCCCGTTCCATTTCCATTCCCTTTCCATTTCCATTTCATACCATTCCGTTCTGCTCGGGTACATTCCATTCCATTCCATTGCATTCCATTCCGTTCTGCTCCTGTCCTTTCCATTCCATTCCATTCCGTTCCATTCCGTTCTACTCGGGTAGATTCCATTCCATTCCATTCCATTCCATTCCATTCCATTCCATTCCATTCCATTCCATTCCATTCTACTGGTGTCCATTCCATTCCATTCCATTCTATTCCATTCCATTCCATTCCATTCCATTGCATTCCATTCCATTCCATTCCATTCCGTTCCGTTCTACTCGGTTACATTCCATTCAATTCCATTCCATTCCGTTCTACTCGGGTAGATTCCATTCCATTCCATTCCATTCCTTTCCATTCCATTGCATTCCATTGCATTGCATTGCACTCAATTCCATTCCATTCCATTCCATTCCATTCCGTTCCGTTCAACTCGGTTACATTCCATTCAATTACATTCCATTCCGTTCTACTCGGTTACATTCCATTCCATTCCATTCCATTCCATTCCAATCCATTCCATTCCATTCCATTCCGTTCTACTCGGGTACATTCAATTCCATTCCATTCCATTCCATTCCATTCCATTCCATTCCGTTCTACTTTGGTACATTCCATTCCATTCCATTCCATTCCATTCCATTCCATTCCATTCCATTGAATTCCATTCCATTCCATTGAATTCCATTCCATTCCATTCCATTCCATTGAATTCCGTTCCATTCCATTCCATTCCATTCCATTCCATTCCATTGAATTCCATTCCATTCCATTCCATAGAATTCCGTTCCATTCCATTCCATTCCATTCCATTCCATTCCATTCCATTCCATTGAATTCAATTCCATTCCATTCCATTCCTTTCCATTGAATTCCATTCTGTTCCATTCCATTCCTTTGAATTCCGTTCCATTCCATTCCATTCCATTCCTTTCCGTTCCGTTCCGTTCCGTTCCGTTGCGTTCCGCTCCGTTCTACTCGGGTTGATTCCATTCTATTCCATTCCATTCCATTCGATCCCATTCGATTCCATTCGATTCCATTCGATTCCATTCGATTCCACTCCATTCCATTCCATAGAATTCCATTCCATTCCATTCCATTTGAATTCCATTCCATTCCATTCCATTCCATTCCATTCCATTCCATTCCATTGAATTCCAGTCCATTCCATTCCATTCCATTGAATTCCATTCCATTCCATTCCATTCCATTCCATTCCATTCCATTCCATTCCATTCCATTCCATTCCATTCTACTGGTGTCCATTCCATTCCATTCCATTCCATTCCATTCCATTCCATTCCATTCCATTCCATTCCATTGCATTCCATTCCTTTCCATTCCATTGCATTCCATTGCATTCCATTCCATTCCATTCCATTCCATTCCATTCCATTCCACTCCACTCCACTCCACTCCACTCCATTCCACTCCACTCCACTCCGGTACATTCCATTCCATTCCATTCCATTCCATTCCATTCCGTGCTTCTCGGGTACATTCCGTTCCGTTCCATTCCATTCCATTCCATTCCATTCCGTTCCAGTGCACTCTACTCCACTCCACTCCACTCCACTCCACTCCGGTACATTCCATTCCATTCCATTCCATTCCATTTCCATTCCCATTCCATTTCCATTCCCGTTCCATTTCCATTCCCGTTTCTTTTCCATTCCCGTTCCATTTCCATTCCAGTTCCATTACCATTCCCGTTCCATTTCCATTCCCGATCCATTTCCATTCCCGTTCCATTTCCATTCCCGTTCCATTTCCATTCCCGTTCCATTACCATTCCCGTTCCATTTCCGTTCCCGTTCCGTTTCCGTTCCCGTTCCATTTCCGTTCCCGTTCCGTTTCCATTCCCGTTCCATTTCCATTCCCGTTCCATTTCCGTTCCCGTTCCATTTCCATTCCCGTTCCATTTCCATTCCCTTTCCATTTCCATTTCATTCCATTCCGTTCTGCTCGGGTACATTCCATTCCATTCCATTGCATTCCATTCCGTTCTGCTCCTGTCCATTCCATTCCATTCCATTCCGTTCCATTCCGTTCTACTCGGGTAGATTCCATTCCATTCCATTCCATTCCATTCCATTCCATTCCATTCCATTCCATTCCATTCTACTGGTGTCCATTCCATTCCATTCCATTCTATTCCATTCCATTCCATTCCATTCCATTGCATTCCATTCCATTCCATTCCATTCCGTTCCGTTCTACTCGGTTACATTCCATTCAATTCCATTCCATTCCGTTCTACTCGGGTAGATTCCATTCCATTCCATTCCATTCCTTTCCATTCCATTGCATTCCATTGCATTGCATTGCACTCAATTCCATTCCATTCCATTCCATTCCATTCCATTCCATTCCATTCCGTTCCGTTCAACTCGGTTACATTCCATTCAATTCCATTCCATTGCGTTCTACTCGGTTACATTCCATTCCATTCCATTCCATTCCATTCCAATCCATTCCATTCCATTCCATTCCGTTCTACTCGGGTACATTCCATTCCATTCCATTCCATTCCATTCCATTCCATTCCATTCCATTCCATTCCATTCCATTCCATTCCATTCCATTCCGTTCTACTTTGGTACATTCCATTCCATTCCATTCCATTCCATTCCATTCCATTCCATTCCATTCCATTCCATTCCATTGCATTCCATTCCATTCCATTCCATTCCATTCCATTCCATTCCATTGAATTCCATTCCATTCCATTCCATTCCATGGAATTCCGTTCCATTCCATTCCATTCCGTTCCGTTCCGTCCCGTTCCGTTCCGTTCCGTTCCGTTGCGTTCCGTTCCGTTCTACTCGGGTTGATTCCATTCTATTCCATTCCATTCCATTCGATTCCATTCGATTCCATTCGATTCCACTCCATTCCATTCCATAGAATTCCATTCCATTCCATTCTATTCCATTGAATTCCATTCCATTCCATTCCATTCCATTGAATTCCATTCCATTCCATTCCATTCCATTGAATTCCATTCCATTCCATTCCATTCCATTCCATTCCATTCCATTCCATTCCATTCTACTGGTGTCCATTCCATTCCATTCCATTCCATTCCATTCCATTCCATTCCTTTCCATTCCATTGCATTCCATTGCATTCCATTCCATTCCATTCCATTCCATTCCATTCCATTCCACTCCACTCCACTCCACTCCACTCCATTCCACTCCACTCCACTCCGGTACATTCCATTCCATTCCATTCCATTCCATTCCATTCCGTGCTTCTCGGGTACATTCCGTTCCGTTCCATTCCATTCCATTCCATTCCATTCCGTTCCAGTGCACTCTACTCCACTCCACTCCACTCCACTCCACTCCGGTACATTCCATTCCATTCCATTCCATTCCATTTCCATTCCCATTCCATTTCCATTCCCGTTCCATTTCCATTCCCGTTTCTTTTCCATTCCCGTTCCATTTCCATTCCAGTTCCATTACCATTCCCGTTCCATTTCCATTCCCGATCCATTTCCATTCCCGTTCCATTTCCATTCCCGTTCCATTTCCATTCCCGTTCCATTACCATTCCCGTTCCATTTCCGTTCCCGTTCCGTTTCCGTTCCCGTTCCATTTCCGTTCTCGTTCCGTTTCCATTCCCGTTCCATTTCCATTCCCGTTCCATTTCCGTTCCCGTTCCATTTCCATTCCCGTTCCATTTCCATTCCCTTTCCATTTCCATTTCATTCCATTCCGTTCTGCTCGGGTACATTCCATTCCATTCCATTGCATTCCATTCCGTTCTGCTCCTGTCCATTCCATTCCATTCCATTCCGTTCCATTCCGTTCTACTCGGGTAGATTCCATTCCATTCCATTCCATTCCATTCCATTCCATTCCATTCCATTCCATTCCATTCCATTCCATTCTACTGGTGTCCATTCCATTCCATTCCATTCTATTCCATTCCATTCCATTCCATTCCATTGCATTCCATTCCATTCCATTCCATTCCGTTCCGTTCTACTCGGTTACATTCCATTCAATTCCATTCCATTCCGTTCTACTCGGGTAGATTCCATTCCATTCCATTCCATTCCTTTCCATTCCATTGCATTCCATTGCATTGCATTGCACTCAATTCCATTCCATTCCATTCCATTCCATTCCATTCCATTCCATTCCATTGAATTCCATTCCATTCCATTCCATTCCATTCCATTCCATTCCATTCCATTCTACTGGTGTCCATTCCATTCCATTCCATTCCATCCCATTCCATTCCATTGAATTCCATTCCATTCCATTCCATTCCATTCCATTCCATTGAATTCCATTCCATTCCATTCCATTCCATTGAATTCCATTCCATTCCATTCCATTCCATTGAATTCCATTCCATTCCATTCCATTCCATTCCATTCCATTCCATTCCATTCCATTCCATTCTACTGGTGTCCATTCCATTCCATTCCATTCCATTCCATTCCATTCCATTCCATTCCTTTCCATTCCATTGCATTCCATTGCATTCCATTCCATTCCATTCCATTCCATTCCATTCCATTCCATTCCACTCCACTCCACTCCACTCCACTCCATTCCACTCCACTCCACTCCGGTACATTCCATTCCATTCCATTCCATTCCATTCCATTCCGTGCTTCTCGGGTACATTCCGTTCCGTTCCATTCCATTCCATTCCATTCCATTCCGTTCCAGTGCACTCTACTCCACTCCACTCCACTCCACTCCACTCCGGTACATTCCATTCCATTCCATTCCATTCCATTTCCATTCCCATTCCATTTCCATTCCCGTTCCATTTCCATTCCCGTTTCTTTTCCATTCCCGTTCCATTTCCATTCCAGTTCCATTACCATTCCCGTTCCATTTCCATTCCCGATCCATTTCCATTCCCGTTCCATTTCCGTTCCCGTTCCATTTCCATTCCCGTTCCATTTCCATTCCCTTTCCATTTCCATTTCATACCATTCCGTTCTGCTCGGGTACATTCCATTCCATTCCATTGCATTCCATTCCGTTCTGCTCCTGTCCATTCCATTCCATTCCATTCCGTTCCATTCCGTTCTACTCGGGTAGATTCCATTCCATTCCATTCCATTCCATTCCATTCCATTCCATTCCATTCCATTCCATTCTACTGGTGTCCATTCCATTCCATTCCATTCTATTCCATTCCATTCCATTCCATTCCATTGCATTCCATTCCATTCCATTCCATTCCGTTCCGTTCTACTCGGTTACATTCCATTCAATTCCATTCCATTCCGTTCTACTCGGGTAGATTCCATTCCATTCCATTCCATTCCTTTCCATTCCATTGCATTCCATTGCATTGCATTGCACTCAATTCCATTCCATTCCATTCCATTCCATTCCATTCCATTCCATTCCGTTCCGTTCAACTCGGTTACATTCCATTCAATTGCATTCCATTCCGTTCTACTCGGTTACATTCCATTCCATTCCATTCCATTCCATTCCAATCCATTCCATTCCATTCCATTCCGTTCTACTCGGGTACATTCCATTCCATTCCATTCCATTCCATTCCATTCCATTCCATTCCATTCCATTGCATTCCATTCCATTCCATTCCATTCCATTCCATTCCATTCCATTGAATTCCATTCCATTCCATTCCATTCCATGGAATTCCGTTCCATTCCATTCCATTCCGTTCCGTTCCGTCCCGTTCCGTTCCGTTCCGTTCCGTTGCGTTCCGTTCCGTTCTACTCGGGTTGATTCCATTCTATTCCATTCCATTCCATTCGATACCATTCGATTCCATTCGATTCCACTCCATTCCATTCCATAGAATTCCATTCCATTCCATTCCATTCCATTGAATTCCATTCCATTCCATTCCATTCCATTGAATTCCATTCCATTCCATTCCATTCTATTGAATTCCATTCCATTCCATTCCATTCCATTCCATTCCATTCCATTCCATTCCATTCCATTCCATTCTACTGGTGTCCATTCCATTCCATTCCATTCCATTCCATTCCATTCCATTCCTTTCCATTCCATTGCATTCCATTGCATTCCATTCCATTCCATTCCATTCCATTCCATTCCATTCCATTCCACTCCACTCCACTCCACTCCACTCCATTCCACTCCACTCCACTCCGGTACATTCCATTCCATTCCATTCCATTCCATTCCATTCCGTGCTTCTCGGGTACATTCCGTTCCGTTCCATTCCATTCCATTCCATTCCATTCCGTTCCAGTGCACTCTACTCCACTCCACTCCACTCCACTCCACTCCGGTACATTCCATTCCATTCCATTCCATTCCATTTCCATTCCCATTCCATTTCCATTCCCGTTCCATTTCCATTCCCGTTTCTTTTCCATTCCCGTTCCATTTCCATTCCAGTTCCATTACCATTCCCGTTCCATTTCCATTCCCGATCCATTTCCATTCCCGTTCCATTTCCATTCCCGTTCCATTTCCATTCCCGTTCCTTTACCATTCCCGTTCCATTTCCGTTCCCGTTCCTTTTCCATTCCCGTTCCATTTCCGTTCCCGTTCCATTTCCATTCCCGTTCCATTTCCATTCCCTTTCCATTTCCATTTCATTCCATTCCGTTCTGCTCGGGTACATTCCATTCCATTCCATTGCATTCCATTCCGTTCTGCTCCTGTCCATTCCATTCCATTCCATTCCGTTCCATTCCGTTCTACTCGGGTAGATTCCATTCCATTCCATTCCATTCCATTCCATTCCATTCCATTCCATTCTACTGGTGTCCATTCCATTCCATTCCATTCTATTCCATTCCATTCCATTCCATTCCATTGCATTCCATTCCATTCCATTCCATTCCGTTCCGTTCTACTCGGTTACATTCCATTCAATTCCATTCCATTCCGTTCTACTCGGGTAGATTCCATTCCATTCCATTCCATTCCTTTCCATTCCATTGCATTCCATTGCATTGCATTGCACTCAATTCCATTCCATTCCATTCCATTCCATTCCATTCCATTCCATTCCATTCCGTTCCGTTCAACTCGGTTACATTCCATTCAATTACATTCCATTCCGTTCTACTCGGTTACATTCCATTCCATTCCATTCCATTCCATTCCAATCCATTCCATTCCATTCCATTCCATTCTACTCGGGTACATTCCATTCCATTCCATTCCATTCCATTCCATTCCATTCCATTCCATTCCGTTCTACTTTGGTACATTCCATTCCATTCCATTCCATTCCATTCCATTCCATTACATTCCATTCCATTCCATTCCATTCCGTTCTACTCAGGTTGATTCCATTCTATTCCATTCCATTCCATTCCATTCCATTCCATTCCATTCCATTCCATTCGATTCCATTCCATTCCATTCCATTGAATTCCATTCCATTCCATTCCATTCCATGGAATTCCATTCCATTCCATTCCATTCCATTCCATTCCATTCCATTCCATGGAATTCCATTCCATTCCATTCCATTCCATTCCATTCCATTCCATTCCATTCCATTCCATTGAATTCCATTCCATTCCATTCCATTCCATTCCATTGAATTCCATTCCGTTCCATTCCATTCCATTGAATTCCATTCCATTCCATTCCATTCCATTCCATTCCATTCCATTGAATTCCATTCCATTCCATTCCATTCCATTCCATTCCATCCCATTCCATTCCATTCCATTCCATTCCGTTCTACTCGGGTTGATTCCATTCTATTCCATTCCATTCCATTCGATCCCATTTGATTCCATTCGATTCCATTCAATTCCATTCTATTCCATTCCATTCCACTCCATTCCATTCCATTGAATTCCATTCCATTCCATTCCATTCCATTCCATTCCATTCCATGGAATTCCATTCCATTCCATTCCATTCCATTCCATAGAATTCCATTCCATTCCATTCCATTCCACTGAATTCCGTTCCATTCCATTCCATTCCGTTCCGTTCCGTTCCGTTCCGTTCCGTTGCGTTCCGTTCCGTTCCGTTGTGTTCCGTTCCGTTCTACTCGGGTTGATTCCATTCTATTCCATTCCATTCCATTCCATTCCGTTCCGTTCCGTTCCGTTCCGTTGCGTTCCGTTCCGTTCCGTTGTGTTCCGTTCCGTTCTACTCGGGTTGATTCCATTCTATTCCATTCCATTCCAATCCATTCCATTCCATTCCATGGAATTCCATTCCATTCCATTCCATTCCATTCCATTCCATTCCATTCCATTCCATTGAATTCCATTCCATTCCATTCCATTCCATGGAATTCCGTTCCATTCCATTCCATTCCGTTCCGTTCCGTCCCGTTCCGTTCCGTTCCGTTGCGTTCCGTTCCGTTCTACTCGGGTTGATTCCATTCTATTCCATTCCATTCCATTCGATTCCATTCGATTCCATTCGATTCCACTCCATTCCATTCCATAGAATTCCATTCCATTCCATTCCATTCCATAGAATTCCATTCCATTCCATTCCATTCCATTGAATTCCATTCCATTCCATTCCATTCCATTGAATTCCATTCCATTCCATTCCATTCCATTCCATTCCATTCCATTCCATTCCATTCTACTGGTGTCCATTCCATTCCATTCCATTCCATTCCATTCCATTCCATTCCTTTCCATTCCATTGCATTCCATTGCATTCCATTCCATTCCATTCCATTCCATTCCATTCCATTCCACTCCACTCCACTCCACTCCACTCCATTCCACTCCACTCCACTCCGGTACATTCCATTCCATTCCATTCCTTTCCATTCCATTCCGTGCTTCTCGGGTACATTCCGTTCCGTTCCATTCCATTCCATTCCATTCCATTCCATTCCATTCCGTTCCAGTGCACTCTACTCCACTCCACTCCACTCCACTCCACTCCGGTACATTCCATTCCATTCCATTCCATTCCATTTCCATTCCCATTCCATTTCCATTCCCGTTCCATTTCCATTCCCGTTTCTTTTCCATTCCCGTTCCATTTCCATTCCAGTTCCATTACCATTCCCGTTCCATTTCCATTCCCGATCCATTTCCATTCCCGTTCCATTTCCATTCCCGTTCCATTTCCATTCCCGTTCCATTACCATTCCCGTTCCATTTCCGTTCCCGTTCCGTTTCCGTTCCCGTTCCTTTTCCGTTGTCGTTCCGTTTCCGTTCCCGTTCCTTTTCCATTCCCGTTCCATTTCCGTTCCCGTTCCATTTCCATTCCCGTTCCATTTCCATTCCCTTTCCATTTCCATTTCATTCCATTCCGTTCTGCTCGGGTACATTCCATTCCATTCCATTGCATTCCATTCCGTTCTGCTCCTGTCCATTCCATTCCATTCCATTCCGTTCCATTCCATTCTACTCGGGTAGATTCCATTCCATTCCATTCCATTCCATTCCATTCCATTCCATTCCATTCCATTCCATTCTACTGGTGTCCATTCCATTCCATTCCATTCTATTCCATTCCATTCCATTCCATTCCATTGCATTCCATTCCATTCCATTCCATTCCGTTCCGTTCTACTCGGTTACATTCCATTCAATTCCATTCCATTCCGTTCTACTCGGGTAGATTCCATTCCATTCCATTCCATTCCTATCCATTCCATTGCATTCCATTGCATTGCATTGCACTCAATTCCATTCCATTCCATTCCATTCCATTCCATTCCATTCCATTCCGTTCCGTTCAACTCGGTTACATTCCATTCAATTACATTCCATTCCGTTCTACTCGGTTACATTCCATTCCATTCCATTCCATTCCATTCCAATCCATTCCATTCCATTCCATTCTGTTCTACTCGGGTACATTCCATTCCATTCCATTCCATTCCATTCCATTCCACTCCATTCCATTCCGTTCTACTTTGGTACATTCCATTCCATTCCATTCCATTCCATTCCATTCCATTCCATTACATTCCATTCCATTCCATTCCGTTCTACTCAGGTTGATTCCATTCTATTCCATTCCATTCCATTCCATTCCATTCCATTCCATTCCATTCCATTCCATTCGATTCCATTCCATTCCATTCCATTGAATTCCATTCCATTCCATTCCATGGAATTCCATTCCATGGAATTCCATTCCGTTCCATTCCATTCCATTGAATTCCATTCCATTCCATTCCATTCCATTCCATTCCATTCCATTCCATTCCATTCCATTCTACTGGTGTCCATTCCATTCCATTCCATTCCATTCCATTCCATTCCATTCCATTCCTTTCCATTCCATTGCATTCCATTGCATTCCATTCCATTCCATTCCATTCCATTCCATTCCATTCCACTCCACTCCACTCCACTCCACTCCATTCCACTCCACACCGGTACATTCCATTCCATTCCATTCCATTCCATTCCATTCCGTGCTTCTCGGGTACATTCCGTTCCGTTCCATTCCATTCCATTCCATTCCATTCCGTTCCAGTGCACTCTACTCCACTCCACTCCACTCCACTCCACTCAGGTACATTCCATTCCATTCCATTCCATTCCATTTCCATTCCCATTCCATATCCATTCCCGTTCCATTTCCATTCCCGTTTCTTTTCCATTCCCGTTCCATTTCCATTCCAGTTCCATTACCATTCCCGTTCCATTTCCATTCCCGATCCATTTCCATTCCCGTTCCATTTCCGTTCCCGTTCCATTTCCATTCCCGTTCCATTTCCATTCCCTTTCCATTTCCATTTCATACCATTCCGTTCTGCTCGGGTACATTCCATTCCATTCCATTGCATTCCATTCCGTTCTGCTCCTGTCCATTCCATTCCATTCCATTCCGTTCCATTCCGTTCTACTCGGGTAGATTCCATTCCATTCCATTCCATTCCATTCCATTCCATTCCATTCCATTCCATTCCATTCTACTGGTGTCCATTCCATTCCATTCCATTCTATTCCATTCCATTCCATTCCATTCCATTGCATTCCATTCTATTCCATTCCATTCCGTTCCGTTCTACTCGGTTACATTCCATTCAATTCCATTCCATTCCGTTCTACTCGGGTAGATTCCATTCCATTCCATTCCATTCCTTTCCATTCCATTGCATTCCATTGCATTGCATTGCACTCAATTCCATTCCATTCCATTCCATTCCATTCCATTCCGTTCCGTTCAACTCGGTTACATTCCATTCAATTCCATTCCATTCCGTTCTACTCGGTTACATTCCATTCCATTCCATTCCATTCCATTCCAATCCATTCCATTCCATTCCATTCCGTTCTACTCGGGTACATTCCATTCCATTCCATTCCATTCCATTCCATTCCATTCCATTCCATTCCATTCCATTCCGTTCTACTTTGGTACATTCCATTCCATTCCATTCCATTCCATTCCATTCCATTCCATTCCATTCCATTTCATTCCATTCCATTCCATTCCATTCCATTCCATTCCATTCCATTCCATTGAATTCCATTCCATTCCATTCCATTCCATGGAATTCCGTTCCATTCCATTCCATTCCGTTCCGTTCCGTCCCGTTCCGTTCCGTTCCGTTCCGTTGCGTTCCGTTCCGTTCTACTCGGGTTGATTCCATTCTATTCCATTCCATTCCATTCGATTCCATTCGATTCCATTCGATTCCACTCCATTCCATTCCATAGAATTCCATTCCATTCCATTCCATTCCATTGAATTCCATTCCATTCCATTCCATTCCATTCCATTCCATTCCATTCCATTCCATTCCATTCCATTCTACTGGTGTCCATTCCATTCCATTCCATTCCATTCCATTCCATTCCATTCCATTCCATTCCATTCCACTCCACTCCACTCCACTCCACTCCATTCCACTCCACTCCACTCCGGTACATTCCATTCCATTCCATTCCATTCCATTCCATTCCGTGCTTCTCGGGTACATTCCGTTCCGTTCCATTCCATTCCATTCCATTCCATTCCGTTCCAGTGCACTCTACTCCACTCCACTCCACTCCACTTCACTCTGGTACATTCCATTCCATTCCATTCCATTCCATTTCCATTCCCATTCCATTTCCATTCCCGTTCCATTTCCATTCCCGTTTCTTTTCCATTCCCGTTCCATTTCCATTCCAGTTCCATTACCATTCCCGTTCCATTTCCATTCCCGATCCATTTCCATTCCCGTTCCATTTCCATTCCCGTTCCATTTCCATTCCCGTTCCATTACCATTCCCGTTCCATTTCCGTTCCCGTTCCGTTTCCGTTCCCGTTCCATTTCCGTTCTCGTTCCGTTTCCGTTCCCGTTCCATTTCCATTCCCGTTCCATTTCCGTTCCCGTTCCATTTCCATTCCCGTTCCATTTCCATTCCCTTTCCATTTCCATTTCATTCCATTCCGTTCTGCTCCTGTCCATTCCATTCCATTCCATTCCGTTCCATTCCGTTCTACTCGGGTAGATTCCATTCCATTCCATTCCATTCCATTCCATTCCATTCCATTCCATTCTACTGGTGTCCATTCCATTCCATTCCATTCTATTCCATTCCATTCCATTCCATTCCATTGCATTCCATTCCATTCCATTCCATTCCGTTCCGTTCTACTCGGTTACATTCCATTCAATTCCATTCCATTCCGTTCTACTCGGGTAGATTCCATTCCATTCCATTCCATGCCTTTCCATTCCATTGCATTCCATTGCATTGCATTGCACTCAATTCCATTCCATTCCATTCCATTCCATTCCATTCCATTCCATTCCGTTCCGTTCAACTCGGTTACATTCCATTCAATTACATTCCATTCCGTTCTACTCGGTTACATTCCATTCCATTCCATTCCATTCCATTCCAATCCATTCCATTCCATTCCATTCCGTTCTACTCGGGTACATTCCATTCCATTCCATTCCATTCCATTCCATTCCATTCCATTCCATTCCATTCCATTCCATTCCGTTCTACTTTGGTACATTCCATTCCATTCCATTCCATTCCATTCCATTCCATTCCTTTCCATTCCATTCCATTCCGTTCTACTCAGGTTGATTCCATTCTATTCCATTCCATTCCATTCCATTCCATTCCATTCCATTCCATTCCATTCGATTCCATTCCATTCCATTCCATTGAATTCCATTCCATTCCATTCCATTCCATTCCATTCCATTGAATTCCATTCCATTCCATTCCATTCCATTCCATTGAATTCCATTCCGTTCCATTCCATTCCATTGAATTCCATTCCATTCCATTCCATTCCATTCCATTCCATTCCATTCCATTGAATTCCATTCCATTCCATTCCATTCCATTCCATTCCATTCCATCCCATTCCATTCCATTCCATTCCATTCCGTTCTACTCGGGTTGATTCCATTCTATTCCATTCCATTCCATTCGATCCCATTTGATTCCATTCGATTCCATTCAATTCCATTCGATTCCATTCCATTCCACTCCATTCCATTCCATTGAATTCCATTCCATTCCATTCCATTCCATTCCATGGAATTCCATTCCATTCCATTCCATTCCATTCCATTGAATTCCGTTCCATTCCATTCCATTCCGTTCCGTTCCGTTCCGTTCCGTTCCGTTCCGTTGCGTTCCGTTCCGTTCTACTCGGGTTGATTCCATTCTATTCCATTCCATTCCATTCCATTCCATTCCATTCCATTCCATTCCATTCCATTCCATTCCATTGAATTCCATTCCATTCCATTCCATTCCATTCCATTCCATTGAATTCCATTCCATTCCATTCCATAGAATTCCGTTCCATTCCATTCCATTCCATTCCATTCCATTCCATTCCATTCCATTCCATTGAATTCCATTCCATTCCATTCCATTGAATTCCATTCCGTTCCATTCCATTCCATTGAATTCCGTTCCATTCCATTCCATTCCATTCCATTCCGTTCCGTTCCGTACCGTTCCGTTCCGTTGCGTTCCGCTCCGTTCTACTCGGGTTGATACCATTCTATTCCATTCCATTCCATTCGATCCCATTCGATTCCATTCGATTCCATTCATTTCCATTCGATTCCACTCCATTCCATTCCATAGAATTCCATTCCATTCCATTCCATTCCATTCCATTCCATGGAATTCCATTCCATTCCATTCCATTCCGTTCTACTCGGGTACATTCCATTCCATTCCATTCCATTCCATTCCATTCCATTCCATTCCATTCCATTCCATTCCGTTCTACTTTGGTACATTCCATTCCATTCCATTCCATTCCATTCCATTACATTCCATTCCATTCCATTCCATTGCATTCCATTCCATTGAATTCCATTCCATTCCATTCCATTCCGTTCCGTTCCGTCCCGTTCCGTTCCGTTCCGTTCCGTTCCGTTGCGTTCCGTTCCGTTCTACTCGGGTTGATTAAATTCTATTCCATTCCGTTCTATTCGATTCCATTCGATTCCAATCGATTCCATTCGATTCCATTCGATTCCATTGAATTCCATTCCATTCCATTCCATTCCATTGAATTCCGTTGCATTATATTCCATTCCGTTCCGTTCCGTCCCGTTCCGTTCCGTTCCGTTCCGTTGCGTGCCGTTCCGTTCTACTCGGGTTGATTCCATTCCATTCCATTCCATTCCATTCCATTCCATTCCATTCCATTGAATTCCATTCCATTCCATTCCATTCCATTCCATTCCATTCCATTCCATTCCATTCCATTCCATTCCATTCCATTCCGTTCTACTCCGGTTGATTCCATTCTATTCCATTCCATTCCATTCGATCTCATTCGATTCCATTCGATTCCATTCGATTCCACTCCATTCCATTCCATTGAATTCCATTCCATTCCATTCCATTCCATTCCATTCCATTCCATTGAATTCCATTCCATTCCATTCCATTCCATTCCATTCCATTCCATTCCATTCCATTGAATACCATTCCAATCCATTGAATTCCATTCCATTCCATTCCATTCCATTCCATTCCATTCCATTGAATTCCATTCCATTCCATTGAATTCCATTCGATTCCATTCCATTCCATTCCATTCCATTCCATTCCATTCCATTCCATTCCATTGAATTCCATTCCATTCCATTCCATAGAATTCCGTTCCATTCCATTCCATTCCATAGAATTCCGTTCCATTCCATTCCATTCCATTCCATTCCATTCCATTCCATTGAATTCAATTCCATTCCATTCCATTCCTTTCCATTGAATTCCATTCTGTTCCATTCCATTCCTTTGAATTCCGTTCCATTCCATTCCATTCCATTCCTTTCCGTTCCGTTCCGTTCCGTTCCGTTCCGTTGCGTTCCGCTCCGTTCTACTCGGGTTGATTCCATTCTATTCCATTCCATTCCATTCGATCCCATTCGATTCCATTCGATTCCATTCGATTCCATTCAATTCCACTCCATTCCATTCCATAGAATTCCATTCCATTCCATTCCGTTTGAATTCCATTCCATTCCATTCCATTCCATTCCATTCCATTCCATTCCATTCCATTCCATTCCATTCCATTGAATTCCATTCCATTCCATTCCATTCCATTGAATTCCGTTCCTTTCCATTCCATTCCGTTCCGTTCCGTTCCGTTCCGTTGCGTTCCGTTCCGTTCCGTTGCGTTCCGTTCCGTTCTACTCGGGTTGATTCCATTCTATTCCATTCCATTCCATTCCATTCCATTCCGTTCCAGTGCACTCTACTCCACTTCACTCCACTCCACTCCACTCCGGTACATTCCATTCCATTCCATTCCATTCCATTTCCATTCCCATTCCATTTCCATTCCCGTTCCATTTCCATTCCCGTTTCTTTTCCATTCCCGTTCCATTTCCATTCCAGTTCCATTACCATTCCCGTTCCATTTCCATTCCCGATCCATTTCCATTCCCGTTCCATTTCCATTCCCGTTCCATTTCCATTCCCGTTCCGTTACCATTCCCGTTCCATTTCCGTTCCCGTTCCGTTTCCGTTCCCGTTCCATTTCCGTTGTCGTTCCGTTTCCGTTCCCGTTCCTTTTCCATTCCCGTTCCATTTCCGTTCCCGTTCCATTTCCATTCCCGTTCCATTTCCATTCCCTTTCCATTTCCATTTCATTCCATTCCGTTCTGCTCGGGTACATTCCATTCCATTCCATTGCATTCCATTCCGTTCTGCTCCTGTCCATTCCATTCCATTCCATTCCGTTCCATTCCATTCTACTCGGGTAGATTCCATTCCATTCCATTCCATTCCATTCCATTCCATTCCATTCCATTCCATTCTACTGGTGTCCATTCCATTCCATTCCATTCTATTCCATTCCATTCCATTCCATTCCATTGCATTCCATTCCATTCCATTCCATTCCGTTCCGTTCTACTCGGTTACATTCCATTCAATTCCATTCCATTCCGTTCTACTCGGGTAGATTCCATTCCATTCCATTCCATTCCTTTCCATTCCATTGCATTCCATTGCATTGCATTGCACTCAATTCCATTCCATTCCATTCCATTCCATTCCATTCCATTCCATTCCGTTCCGTTCAACTCGGTTACATTCCATTCAATTACATTCCATTCCGTTCTACTCGGTTACATTCCATTCCATTCCATTCCATTCCATTCCAATCCATTCCATTCCATTCCATTCTGTTCTACTCGGGTACATTCCATTCCATTCCATTCCATTCCATTCCATTCCACTCCATTCCATTCCGTTCTACTTTGGTACATTCCATTCCATTCCATTCCATTCCATTCCATTCCATTCCATTACATTCCATTCCATTCCATTCCGTTCTACTCAGGTTGATTCCATTCTATTCCATTCCATTCCATTCCATTCCATTCCATTCCATTCCATTCCATTCCATTCGATTCCATTCCATTCCATTCCATTGAATTCCATTCCATTCCATGGAATTCCATTCCATGGAATTCCATTCCGTTCCATTCCATTCCATTGAATTCCATTCCATTCCATTCCATTCCATTCCATTCCATTCCATTCCATTCCATTCCATTCTACTGGTGTCCATTCCATTCCATTCCATTCCATTCCATTCCATTCCATTCCATTCCTTTCCATTCCATTGCATTCCATTGCATTCCATTCCATTCCATTCCATTCCATTCCATTCCATTCCACTCCACTCCACTCCACTCCACTCCATTCCACTCCACACCGGTACATTCCATTCCATTCCATTCCATTCCATTCCATTCCGTGCTTCTCGGGTACATTCCGTTCCGTTCCATTCCATTCCATTCCATTCCATTCCGTTCCAGTGCACTCTACTCCACTCCACTCCACTCCACTCCACTCAGGTACATTCCATTCCATTCCATTCCATTCCATTTCCATTCCCATTCCATATCCATTCCCGTTCCATTTCCATTCCCGTTTCTTTTCCATTCCCGTTCCATTTCCATTCCAGTTCCATTACCATTCCCGTTCCATTTCCATTCCCGATCCATTTCCATTCCCGTTCCATTTCCGTTCCCGTTCCATTTCCATTCCCGTTCCATTTCCATTCCCTTTCCATTTCCATTTCATACCATTCCGTTCTGCTCGGGTACATTCCATTCCATTCCATTGCATTCCATTCCGTTCTGCTCCTGTCCATTCCATTCCATTCCATTCCGTTCCATTCCGTTCTACTCGGGTAGATTCCATTCCATTCCATTCCATTCCATTCCATTCCATTCCATTCCATTCCATTCCATTCTACTGGTGTCCATTCCATTCCATTCCATTCTATTCCATTCCATTCCATTCCATTCCATTGCATTCCATTCTATTCCATTCCATTCCGTTCCGTTCTACTCGGTTACATTCCATTCAATTCCATTCCATTCCGTTCTACTCGGGTAGATTCCATTCCATTCCATTCCATTCCTTTCCATTCCATTGCATTCCATTGCATTGCATTGCACTCAATTCCATTCCATTCCATTCCATTCCATTCCATTCCGTTCCGTTCAACTCGGTTACATTCCATTCAATTCCATTCCATTCCGTTCTACTCGGTTACATTCCATTCCATTCCATTCCATTCCATTCCAATCCATTCCATTCCATTCCATTCCGTTCTACTCGGGTACATTCCATTCCATTCCATTCCATTCCATTCCATTCCATTCCATTCCATTCCATTCCATTCCGTTCTACTTTGGTACATTCCATTCCATTCCATTCCATTCCATTCCATTCCATTCCATTCCATTCCATTCCATTTCATTCCATTCCATTCCATTCCATTCCATTCCATTCCATTCCATTGAATTCCATTCCATTCCATTCCATTCCATGGAATTCCGTTCCATTCCATTCCATTCCGTTCCGTTCCGTCCCGTTCCGTTCCGTTCCGTTCCGTTGCGTTCCGTTCCGTTCTACTCGGGTTGATTCCATTCTATTCCATTCCATTCCATTCGATTCCATTCGATTCCATTCGATTCCACTCCATTCCATTCCATAGAATTCCATTCCATTCCATTCCATTCCATTGAATTCCATTCCATTCCATTCCATTCCATTCCATTCCATTCCATTCCATTCCATTCCATTCCATTCTACTGGTGTCCATTCCATTCCATTCCATTCCATTCCATTCCATTCCATTCCATTCCATTCCATTCCACTCCACTCCACTCCACTCCACTCCATTCCACTCCACTCCACTCCGGTACATTCCATTCCATTCCATTCCATTCCATTCCATTCCGTGCTTCTCGGGTACATTCCGTTCCGTTCCATTCCATTCCATTCCATTCCATTCCGTTCCAGTGCACTCTACTCCACTCCACTCCACTCCACTTCACTCTGGTACATTCCATTCCATTCCATTCCATTCCATTTCCATTCCCATTCCATTTCCATTCCCGTTCCATTTCCATTCCCGTTTCTTTTCCATTCCCGTTCCATTTCCATTCCAGTTCCATTACCATTCCCGTTCCATTTCCATTCCCGATCCATTTCCATTCCCGTTCCATTTCCATTCCCGTTCCATTTCCATTCCCGTTCCATTACCATTCCCGTTCCATTTCCGTTCCCGTTCCGTTTCCGTTCCCGTTCCATTTCCGTTCTCGTTCCGTTTCCGTTCCCGTTCCATTTCCATTCCCGTTCCATTTCCGTTCCCGTTCCATTTCCATTCCCGTTCCATTTCCATTCCCTTTCCATTTCCATTTCATTCCATTCCGTTCTGCTCCTGTCCATTCCATTCCATTCCATTCCGTTCCATTCCGTTCTACTCGGGTAGATTCCATTCCATTCCATTCCATTCCATTCCATTCCATTCCATTCCATTCTACTGGTGTCCATTCCATTCCATTCCATTCTATTCCATTCCATTCCATTCCATTCCATTGCATTCCATTCCATTCCATTCCATTCCGTTCCGTTCTACTCGGTTACATTCCATTCAATTCCATTCCATTCCGTTCTACTCGGGTAGATTCCATTCCATTCCATTCCATGCCTTTCCATTCCATTGCATTCCATTGCATTGCATTGCACTCAATTCCATTCCATTCCATTCCATTCCATTCCATTCCATTCCATTCCGTTCCGTTCAACTCGGTTACATTCCATTCAATTACATTCCATTCCGTTCTACTCGGTTACATTCCATTCCATTCCATTCCATTCCATTCCAATCCATTCCATTCCATTCCATTCCGTTCTACTCGGGTACATTCCATTCCATTCCATTCCATTCCATTCCATTCCATTCCATTCCATTCCATTCCATTCCATTCCGTTCTACTTTGGTACATTCCATTCCATTCCATTCCATTCCATTCCATTCCATTCCTTTCCATTCCATTCCATTCCGTTCTACTCAGGTTGATTCCATTCTATTCCATTCCATACCATTCCATTCCATTCCATTCCATTCCATTCCATTCGATTCCATTCCATTCCATTCCATTGAATTCCATTCCATTCCATTCCATTCCATTCCATTCCATTGAATTCCATTCCATTCCATTCCATTCCATTCCATTGAATTCCATTCCGTTCCATTCCATTCCATTGAATTCCATTCCATTCCATTCCATTCCATTCCATTCCATTCCATTGAATTCCATTCCATTCCATTCCATTCCATTCCATTCCATTCCATCCCATTCCATTCCATTCCATTCCATTCCGTTCTACTCGGGTTGATTCCATTCTATTCCATTCCATTCCATTCGATCCCATTTGATTCCATTCGATTCCATTCAATTCCATTCGATTCCATTCCATTCCACTCCATTCCATTCCATTGAATTCCATTCCATTCCATTCCATTCCATTCCATGGAATTCCATTCCATTCCATTCCATTCCATTCCATTGAATTCCGTTCCATTCCATTCCATTCCGTTCCGTTCCGTTCCGTTCCGTTCCGTTCCGTTGCGTTCCGTTCCGTTCTACTCGGGTTGATTCCATTCTATTCCATTCCATTCCATTCCATTCCATTCCATTCCATTCCATTCCATTCCATTCCATTGAATTCCATTCCATTCCATTCCATTCCATTCCATTCCATTGAATTCCATTCCATTCCATTCCATAGAATTCCGTTCCATTCCATTCCATTCCATTCCATTCCATTCCATTCCATTCCATTCCATTGAATTCCATTCCATTCCATTCCATTGAATTCCATTCCGTTCCATTCCATTCCATTGAATTCCGTTCCATTCCATTCCATTCCATTCCATTCCGTTCCGTTCCGTACCGTTCCGTTCCGTTGCGTTCCGCTCCGTTCTACTCGGGTTGATACCATTCTATTCCATTCCATTCCATTCGATCCCATTCGATTCCATTCGATTCCATTCATTTCCATTCGATTCCACTCCATTCCATTCCATAGAATTCCATTCCATTCCATTCCATTCCATTCCATTCCATGGAATTCCATTCCATTCCATTCCATTCCGTTCTACTCGGGTACATTCCATTCCATTCCATTCCATTCCATTCCATTCCATTCCATTCCATTCCATTCCATTCCATTCCGTTCTACTTTGGTACATTCCATTCCATTCCATTCCATTCCATTCCATTACATTCCATTCCATTCCATTCCATTGCATTCCATTCCATTGAATTCCATTCCATTCCATTCCATTCCGTTCCGTTCCGTCCCGTTCCGTTCCGTTCCGTTCCGTTCCGTTGCGTTCCGTTCCGTTCTACTCGGGTTGATTAAATTCTATTCCATTCCGTTCTATTCGATTCCATTCGATTCCAATCGATTCCATTCGATTCCATTCGATTCCATTGAATTCCATTCCATTCCATTCCATTCCATTGAATTCCGTTGCATTATATTCCATTCCGTTCCGTTCCGTCCCGTTCCGTTCCGTTCCGTTCCGTTGCGTGCCGTTCCGTTCTACTCGGGTTGATTCCATTCCATTCCATTCCATTCCATTCCATTCCATTCCATTCCATTGAATTCCATTCCATTCCATTCCATTCCATTCCATTCCATTCCATTCCATTCCATTCCATTCCATTCCATTCCGTTCTACTCCGGTTGATTCCATTCTATTCCATTCCATTCCATTCGATCTCATTCGATTCCATTCGATTCCATTCGATTCCACTCCATTCCATTCCATTGAATTCCATTCCATTCCATTCCATTCCATTCCATTCCATTCCATTGAATTCCATTCCATTCCATTCCATTCCATTCCATTCCATTCCATTCCATTCCATTGAATACCATTCCAATCCATTGAATTCCATTCCATTCCATTCCATTCCATTCCATTCCATTCCATTGAATTCCATTCCATTCCATTGAATTCCATTCGATTCCATTCCATTCCATTCCATTCCATTCCATTCCATTCCATTCCATTCCATTGAATTCCATTCCATTCCATTCCATAGAATTCCGTTCCATTCCATTCCATTCCATAGAATTCCGTTCCATTCCATTCCATTCCATTCCATTCCATTCCATTCCATTGAATTCAATTCCATTCCATTCCATTCCTTTCCATTGAATTCCATTCTGTTCCATTCCATTCCTTTGAATTCCGTTCCATTCCATTCCATTCCATTCCTTTCCGTTCCGTTCCGTTCCGTTCCGTTCCGTTGCGTTCCGCTCCGTTCTACTCGGGTTGATTCCATTCTATTCCATTCCATTCCATTCGATCCCATTCGATTCCATTCGATTCCATTCGATTCCATTCAATTCCACTCCATTCCATTCCATAGAATTCCATTCCATTCCATTCCGTTTGAATTCCATTCCATTCCATTCCATTCCATTCCATTCCATTCCATTCCATTCCATTCCATTCCATTCCATTGAATTCCATTCCATTCCATTCCATTCCATTGAATTCCGTTCCTTTCCATTCCATTCCGTTCCGTTCCGTTCCGTTCCGTTGCGTTCCGTTCCGTTCCGTTGCGTTCCGTTCCGTTCTACTCGGGTTGATTCCATTCTATTCCATTCCATTCCATTCCATTCCATTCCGTTCCAGTGCACTCTACTCCACTTCACTCCACTCCACTCCACTCCGGTACATTCCATTCCATTCCATTCCATTCCATTTCCATTCCCATTCCATTTCCATTCCCGTTCCATTTCCATTCCCGTTTCTTTTCCATTCCCGTTCCATTTCCATTCCAGTTCCATTACCATTCCCGTTCCATTTCCATTCCCGATCCATTTCCATTCCCGTTCCATTTCCATTCCCGTTCCATTTCCATTCCCGTTCCGTTACCATTCCCGTTCCATTTCCGTTCCCGTTCCGTTTCCGTTCCCGTTCCATTTCCGTTGTCGTTCCGTTTCCGTTCCCGTTCCTTTTCCATTCCCGTTCCATTTCCGTTCCCGTTCCATTTCCATTCCCGTTCCATTTCCATTCCCTTTCCATTTCCATTTCATTCCATTCCGTTCTGCTCGGGTACATTCCATTCCATTCCATTGCATTCCATTCCGTTCTGCTCCTGTCCATTCCATTCCATTCCATTCCGTTCCATTCCATTCTACTCGGGTAGATTCCATTCCATTCCATTCCATTCCATTCCATTCCATTCCATTCCATTCCATTCTACTGGTGTCCATTCCATTCCATTCCATTCTATTCCATTCCATTCCATTCCATTCCATTGCATTCCATTCCATTCCATTCCATTCCGTTCCGTTCTACTCGGTTACATTCCATTCAATTCCATTCCATTCCGTTCTACTCGGGTAGATTCCATTCCATTCCATTCCATTCCTTTCCATTCCATTGCATTCCATTGCATTGCATTGCACTCAATTCCATTCCATTCCATTCCATTCCATTCCATTCCATTCCATTCCGTTCCGTTCAACTCGGTTACATTCCATTCAATTACATTCCATTCCGTTCTACTCGGTTACATTCCATTCCATTCCATTCCATTCCATTCCAATCCATTCCATTCCATTCCATTCTGTTCTACTCGGGTACATTCCATTCCATTCCATTCCATTCCATTCCATTCCACTCCATTCCATTCCGTTCTACTTTGGTACATTCCATTCCATTCCATTCCATTCCATTCCATTCCATTCCATTACATTCCATTCCATTCCATTCCGTTCTACTCAGGTTGATTCCATTCTATTCCATTCCATTCCATTCCATTCCATTCCATTCCATTCCATTCCATTCCATTCGATTCCATTCCATTCCATTCCATTGAATTCCATTCCATTCCATTCCATTCCATTCCATGGAATTCCATTCCGTTCCATTCCATTCCATTGAATTCCATTCCATTCCATTCCATTCCATTCCATTCCATTCCATTCCATTCCATTCCATTCTACTGGTGTCCATTCCATTCCATTCCATTCCATTCCATTCCATTCCATTCCTTTCCATTCCATTGCATTCCATTGCATTCCATTCCATTCCATTCCATTCCATTCCATTCCACTCCACTCCACTCCACTCCACTCCATTCCACTCCACACCGGTACATTCCATTCCATTCCATTCCATTCCGTTCCAGTGCACTCTACTCCACTCCACTCCACTCCACTCCACTCCGGTACATTCCATTCCATTCCATTCCATTCCAATTCCATTCCCATTCCATTTCCATTCCCGTTCCATTTCCATTCCCGTTTCTTTTCCATTCCCGTTCCATTTCCATTCCAGTTCCATTACCATTCCCGTTCCATTTCCATTCCCGATCCATTTCCATTCCCGTTCCATTTCCGTTCCCGTTCCATTTCCATTCCCGTTCCATTTCCATTCCCTTTCCATTTCCATTTCATACCATTCCGTTCTGCTCGGGTACATTCCATTCCATTCCATTGCATTCCATTCCGTTCTGCTCCTGTCCATTCCATTCCATTCCATTCCGTTCCATTCCGTTCTACTCGGGTAGATTCCATTCCATTCCATTCCATTCCATTCCATTCCATTCCATTCCATTCCATTCCATTCTACTGGTGTCCATTCCATTCCATTCCATTCTATTCCTTTCCATTCCATTCCATTCCATTGCATTCCATTCCATTCCATTCCATTCCGTTCCGTTCTACTCGGTTACATTCCATTCAATTCCATTCCATTCCGTTCTACTCGGGTAGATTCCATTCCATTCCATTCCATTCCTTTCCATTCCATTGCATTCCATTGCATTGCATTGCACTCAATTCCATTCCATTCCATTCCATTCCATTCCATTCCATTCCATTCCGTTCCGTTCAACTCGGTTACATTCCATTCAATTACATTCCATTCCGTTCTACTCGGTTACATTCCATTCCATTCCATTCCATTCCATTCCAATCCATTCCATTCCATTCCATTCCGTTCTACTCGGGTACATTCAATTCCATTCCATTCCATTCCATTCCATTCCATTCCATTCCATTCCGTTCTACTTTGGTACATTCCATTCCATTCCATTCCATTCCATTCCATTACATTCCATTCCATTCCATTGAATTCCATTCCATTCCATTGAATTCCATTCCATTCCATTCCATTCCATTGAATTCCGTTCCATTCCATTCCATTCCATTCCATTCCATTGAATTCCATTCCATTCCATTCCATAGAATTCCGTTCCATTCCATTCCATTCCATTCCATTCCATTCCATTCCATTCCATTCCATTGAATTCAATTCCATTCCATTCCATTCCTTTCCATTGAATTCCATTCTGTTCCATTCCATTCCTTTGAATTCCGTTCCATTCCATTCCATTCCATTCCTTTCCGTTCCGTTCCGTTCCGTTCCGTTCCGTTGCGTTCCGCTCCGTTCTACTCGGGTTGATTCCATTCTATTCCATTCCATTCCATTCGATCCCATTCGATTCCATTCGATTCCATTCGATTCCATTCGATTCCACTCCATTCCATTCCATAGAATTCCATTCCATTCCATTCCATTTGAATTCCATTCCATTCCATTCCATTCCATTGAATTCCATTCCATTCCATTCCATTCCATTGAATTCCATTCCATTCCATTCCATTCCATTGAATTCCGTTCCTTTCCATTCCATTCCGTTCCGTTCCGTTCCGTTCCGTTCCGTTGCGTTCCGTTCCGTTCCGTTGCGTTCCGTTCCGTTCTACTCGGGTTGATTCCATTCTATTCCATTCCATTCCATTCCATTCCATTCCATTCCATTCCATTCCATTGAATTCCATTCCATTCCATTCCATTCCATAGAATTCCGTTCCATTCCATTCCATACCCTTCCGTTCCGTCCCGTTCCGTTCCGTTCCGTTCCGTTGCGTGCCGTTCCGTTCTACTCAGGTTGATTACATTCTATTCCATTCCATTCCATTCGATTCCATTCGATTCCAATCGATTCCATTCGATTGCATTTGATTCCATTCGTTGCCATTCCATTCCATTCCATTGAATTCCATTCCGTTCCATTCCATTCCATTCCATTCCATTGAATTCCATTCCATTCCATTCCATTCCATTCCTTTCCATTCCATTGAATTCCATTCCATTCCATTCCATTCCATTCCATTCCATTCCATTGAATTCCATTCCATTCCATTCCATTCCATTCCATTGAATTCCATTCCGTTCCATTCCATAGAATTCCGTTCCATTCCATTCCATTCCATTCCATTCCATTCCATTCCATTCCATTGAATTCCATTCCGTTCCATTCCATTCCATTGAATTCCGTTCCATTCCACTCCATTCCATTCCGTTCCGTTCCGTTCCGTTCCGTTCCGTTCCGTTGCGTTCCGCTCCGTTCTACTCGGGTTGATTCCATTCTATTCCATTCCAGTCCATTCGATCCCATTCGATTCCATTCGATTCCATTCGATTCCATTCGATTCCACTCCATTCCATTCCATAGAATTCCATTCCATTCCATTCCATCCCATTCCATTCCATTGAATTCCATTCCATTCCATTCCATTCCATTCCATTCCATTCCATTGAATTCCATTCCATTCCATTCCATTCCATTGAATTCCATTCCATTCCTTTCCATTCCATGGAATTGCATTCCATTCCATTCCATGGAATTCCATTCCATTCCATTCCATTCCATGGAATTCCATTCCATTCCATTCCATTCCATTCCATTCCATGGAATTCCATTCCATTCCATTCCATTCCATTCCATTCCATTCCATTCCATGGAATTCCATTCCATTCCATTCCATTCCATTCCATAGAATTCCATTCCATTCCATTCCATTCCATTGAATTCCGTTCCTTTCCATTCCATTCCGTTCCGTTCCGTTCCGTTCCGTTCCGTTGCGTTCTGTTCCGTTCCGTTGTGTTCCGTTCCGTTCTACTCGGGTTGATTCCATTCTATTCCATTCCATTCCAATCCATTCCATTCCATTCCATTGAATTCCATTCCATTCCATTCCATTCCATTCCATTCCATTCCATTCCATTCCATTGCATTCCATTCCATTCCATTCCATTCCATTCCATTCCATTGAATTCCATTCCATTCCATTCCATTCCATTGAATTCCATTCCATTCCATTCCATTCCATTCCATTCCATCCCATTCCATTCCATTCCATTCCATTCCGTTCTACTCGGGTTGATTCCATTCTATTCCATTCCATTCCTTTCGATCCCATTTGATTCCATTCGATTCCATTCAATTCCATTCGATTCCATTCCATTCCACTCCATTCCATTCCATAGAATTCCATTCCATTCCATTCCATTCCATTCCATGGAATTCCATTCCATTCCATTCCATTCCATGGAATTCCATTCCATTCCATTCCATTCCATTCCATTCCATTCCATTCCATTCCATTCCATTCCATTGAATTCCATTCCATTCCATTCCATTCCATTGAATTCCGTTCCATTCCATTCCATACCCTTCCGTTCCGTCCCGTTCCGTTCCGTTCCGTTCCGTTGCGTGCCGTTCCGTTCTACTCAGGTTGATTACATTCTATTCCATTCCATTCCATTCGATTCCATTCGATTCCAATCGATTCCATTCGATTGCATTCGATTCCATTCGTTGCCATTCCATTCCATTCCATTGAATTCCATTCCGTTCCATTCCATTCCATTCCATTCCATTGAATTCCATTCCATTCCATTCCATTCCTTTCCATTCCATTGAATTCCATTCCATTCCATTCCATTCCATTCCATTCCATTGAATTCCATTCCATTCCATTCCATTCCATTCCATTGAATTCCATTCCATTCCATTCCATAGAATTCCGTTCCATTCCATTCCATTCCATTCCATTCCATTCCATTCCATTCCATTGAATTCCATTCCGTTCCATTCCATTCCATTGAATTCCGTTCCATTCCACTCCATTCCATTCCGTTCCGTTCCGTTCCGTTCCGTTCCGTTCCGTTGCGTTCCGCTCCGTTCTACTCGGGTTGATTCCATTCTATTCCATTCCAGTCCATTCGATCCCATTCGATTCCATTCGATTCCATTCGATTCCATTCGATTCCACTCCATTCCATTCCATAGAATTCCATTCCATTCCATTCCACCCCATTCCATTCCATTGAATTCCATTCCATTCCATTCCATTCCATTCCATTCAATTCCATTGAATTCCATTCCATTCCATTCCATTCCATTCCATTCCATAGAATTCCATTCCATTCCATTCCATTCCATTGAATTCCGTTCCATTCCATTCCATTCCATTCCGTTCCGTTCCGTTCCGTTCCGTTGCGTTCCGTTCCGTTCCGTTGTGTTCCGTTCCGTTCTACTCGGGTTGATTCCATTCTATTCCATTCCATTCCAATCCATTCCATTCCATTCCATTGAATTCCATTCCATTCCATTCCATTCCATTCCATTCCATTCCATTCCATTCCATTCCATTGAATTCCATTCCATTCCATTCCATTCCATGGAATTCCGTTCCATTCCATTCCATTCCGTTCCGTTCCGTCCCGTTCCGTT
The DNA here is from genome assembly GCF_029281585.2 of Gorilla gorilla gorilla. Classification (NCBI taxonomy): domain Eukaryota; kingdom Metazoa; phylum Chordata; class Mammalia; order Primates; family Hominidae; genus Gorilla; species Gorilla gorilla. The sequence goes on along the minus strand of NC_073240.2, from coordinate 7,956,623 downwards.
CCGTTCCGTTCCGTTGCGTTCCGTTCCGTTCTACTGGGGTTGATTCCATTCTATTCCATTCCATTCCATTCGATTCCATTCGATTCCATTCGATTCCACTCCATTCCATTCCATAGAATTCCATTCCATTCCATTCCATTCCATAGAATTCCATTCCATTCCATTCCATTCCATTGAATTCCATTCCATTCCATTCCATTCCATTCCATTCCATTCCATTCCATTCCATTCCATTCCATTCCATTCCATTCCATTCCATTCCATTCTACTGGTGTCCATTCCATTCCATTCCATTCCATTCCATTCCATTCCATTCCATTCCATTCCATTCCATTGCATTCCATTCCTTTCCATTCCATTGCATTCCATTGCATTCCATTCCATTCCATTCCATTCCATTCCATTCCATTCCACTCCACTCCACTCCACTCCACTCCATTCCACTCCACTCCACTCCGGTACATTCCATTCCATTCCATTCCATTCCATTCCATTCCGTGCTTCTCGGGTACATTCCGTTCCGTTCCATTCCATTCCATTCCATTCCATTCCATTCCGTTCCAGTGCACTCTACTCCACTCCACTCCACTCCACTCCACTCCGGTACATTCCATTCCATTCCATTCCATTCCATTTCCATTCCCATTCCATTTCCATTCCCGTTCCATTTCCATTCCCGTTTCTTTTCCATTCCCGTTCCATTTCCATTCCAGTTCCATTACCATTCCCGTTCCATTTCCATTCCCGATCCATTTCCATTCCCGTTCCATTTCCATTCCCGTTCCATTTCCATTCCCGTTCCATTACCATTCCCGTTCCATTTCCGTTCCCGTTCCGTTTCCGTTCCCGTTCCATTTCCGTTGTCGTTCCGTTTCCGTTCCCGTTCCTTTTCCATTCCCGTTCCATTTCCGTTCCCGTTCCATTTCCAGTCCCGTTCCATTTCCATTCCCTTTCCATTTCCATTTCATTCCATTCCGTTCTGCTCGGGTACATTCCATTCCATTCCATTGCATTCCATTCCGTTCTGCTCCTGTCCATTCCATTCCATTCCATTCCGTTCCATTCCATTCTACTCGGGTAGATTCCATTCCATTCCATTCCATTCCATTCCATTCCATTCCATTCCATTCTACTGGTGTCCATTCCATTCCATTCCATTCTATTCCATTCCATTCCATTCCATTCCGTTCCGTTCTACTCGGTTACATTCCATTCAATTCCATTCCATTCCGTTCTACTCGGGTAGATTCCATTCCATTCCATTCCATTCCTTTCCATTCCATTGCATTCCATTGCATTGCATTGCACTCAATTCCATTCCATTCCATTCCATTCCATTCCATTCCGTTCCGTTCAACTCGGTTACATTCCATTCAATTACATTCCATTCCGTTCTACTCGGTTACATTCCATTCCATTCCATTCCATTCCATTCCAATCCATTCCATTCCATTCCATTCTGTTCTACTCGGGTACATTCCATTCCATTCCATTCCATTCCATTCCATTCCATTCCATTCCACTCCGTTCTACTTTGGTACATTCCATTCCATTCCATTCCATTCCATTCCATTCCATTCCATTCCATTCCATTACATTCCATTCCATTCCATTCCGTTCTACTCAGGTTGATTCCATTCTATTCCATTCCATTCCATTCCATTCCATTCCATTCCATTCCATTCCATTCGATTCCATTCCATTCCATTCCATTGAATTCCATTCCATTCCATTCCATTCCATTCCATGGAATTCCATTCCGTTCCATTCCATTCCATTGAATTCCATTCCATTCCATTCCATTCCATTCCATTCCATTCCATTCCATTCCATTCCATTCTACTGGTGTCCATTCCATTCCATTCCATTCCATTCCATTCCATTCCATTCCATTCCATTCCTTTCCATTCCATTGCATTCCATTGCATTCCATTCCATTCCATTCCATTCCATTCCATTCCATTCCATTCCTTTCCATTCCATTCCATTCCATTCCATTCCATTCCATTCCATTCCGTGCTTCTCGGGTACATTCCGTTCCGTTCCATTCCATTCCATTCCATTCCATTCCGTTCCAGTGCACTCTACTCCACTCCACTCCACTCCACTCCACTCCGGTACATTCCATTCCATTCCATTCCATTCCATTTCCATTCCCATTCCATTACCATTCCCGTTCCATTTCCATTCCCGATCCATTTCCATTCCCGTTCCATTTCCATTCCCGTTCCATTTCCATTCCCGTTCCATTATCATTCCCGTTCCATTTCCGTTCCCGTTCCGTTTCCGTTCCCGTTCCATTTCCGTTGTCGTTCCGTTTCCGTTCCCGTTCCTTTTCCATTCCCGTTCCATTTCCGTTCCCGTTCCATTTCCATTCCCGTTCCATTTCCATTCCCTTTCCATTTCCATTTCATTCCATTCCGTTCTGCTCGGGTACATTCCATTCCATTCCATTGCATTCCATTCCGTTCTGCTCCTGTCCATTCCATTCCATTCCATTCCGTTCCATTCCATTCTACTCGGGTAGATTCCATTCCATTCCATTCCATTCCATTCCATTCCATTCCATTCCATTCCATTCTACTGGTGTCCATTCCATTCCATTCCATTCTATTCCATTCCATTCCATTCCATTCCATTGCATTCCATTCCATTCCATTCCATTCCGTTCCGTTCTACTCGGTTACATTCCATTCAATTCCATTCCATTCCGTTCTACTCGGGTAGATTCCATTCCATTCCATTCCATTCCTTTCCATTCCATTGCATTCCATTGCATTGCATTGCACTCAATTCCATTCCATTCCATTCCATTCCATTCCATTCCATTCCATTCCGTTCCGTTCAACTCGGTTACATTCCATTCAATTACATTCCATTCCGTTCTACTCGGTTACATTCCATTCCATTCCATTCCATTCCATTCCAATCCTTTCCATTCCATTCCATTCTGTTCTACTCGGGTACATTCCATTCCATTCCATTCCATTCCATTCCATTCCACTCCATTCCATTCCGTTCTACTTTGGTACATTCCATTCCATTCCATTCCATTCCATTCCATTCCATTCCATTACATTACATTCCATTCCATTCCGTTCTACTCAGGTTGATTCCATTCTATTCCATTCCATTCCATTCCATTCCATTCCATTCCATTCCATTCCATTCCATTCGATTCCATTCCATTCCATTCCATTGAATTCCATTCCATTCCATTCCATTCCATTCCATGGAATTCCATTCCGTTCCATTCCATTCCATTGAATTCCATTCCATTCCATTCCATTCCATTCCATTCCATTCCATTCCATTCTACTGGTGTCCATTCCATTCCATTCCATTCCATTCCATTCCATTCCATTCCTTTCCATTCCATTGCATTCCATTGCATTCCATTCCATTCCATTCCATTCCATTCCATTCCATTCCATTCCACTCCACTCCACTCCACTCCATTCCACTCCACACCGGTACATTCCATTCCATTCCATTCCATTCCATTCCATTCCGTGCTTCTCGGGTACATTCCGTTCCGTTCCATTCCATTCCATTCCATTCCATTCCGTTCCAGTGCACTCTACTCCACTCCACTCCACTCCACTCCACTCCGGTACATTCCATTCCATTCCATTCCATTCCATTTCCATTCCCATTCCATTTCCATTCCCGTACCATTTCCATTCCCGTTTCTTTTCCATTCCCGTTCCATTTCCATTCCAGTTCCATTACCATTCCCGTTCCATTTCCATTCCCGATCCATTTCCATTCCCGTTCCATTTCCGTTCCCGTTCCATTTCCATTCCCGTTCCATTTCCATTCCCTTTCCATTTCCATTTCATACCATTCCGTTCTGCTCGGGTACATTCCATTCCATTCCATTGCATTCCATTCCGTTCTGCTCCTGTCCATTCCATTCCATTCCATTCCGTTCCATTCCGTTCTACTCGGGTAGATTCCATTCCATTCCATTCCATTCCATTCCATTCCATTCCATTCCATTCCATTCCATTCCATTCTACTGGTGTCCATTCCATTCCATTCCATTCTATTCCATTCCATTCCATTCCATTCCATTGCATTCCATTCCATTCCATTCCATTCCGTTCCGTTCTACTCGGTTACATTCCATTCAATTCCATTCCATTCCGTTCTACTCGGGTAGATTCCATTCCATTCCATTCCATTCCTTTCCATTCCATTGCATTCCATTGCATTGCATTGCACTCAATTCCATTCCATTCCATTCCATTCCATTCCGTTCCGTTCAACTCGGTTACATTCCATTCAATTACATTCCATTCCGTTCTACTCGGTTACATTCCATTCCATTCCATTCCATTCCATTCCAATCCATTCCATTCCATTCCATTCCGTTCTACTCGGGTACATTCAATTCCATTCCATTCCATTCCATTCCATTCCATTCCATTCCGTTCTACTTTGGTACATTCCATTCCATTCCATTCCATTCCATTCCATTCCATTCCATTCCATTGAATTCCATTCCATTCCATTGAATTCCATTCCATTCCATTCCATTCCATTGAATTCCGTTCCATTCCATTCCATTCCATTCCATTCCATTCCATTGAATTCCATTCCATTCCATTCCATAGAATTCCGTTCCATTCCATTCCATTCCATTCCATTCCATTCCATTCCATTCCATTGAATTCAATTCCATTCCATTCCATTCCTTTCCATTGAATTCCATTCTGTTCCATTCCATTCCTTTGAATTCCGTTCCATTCCATTCCATTCCATTCCTTTCCGTTCCGTTCCGTTCCGTTCCGTTGCGTTCCGCTCCGTTCTACTCGGGTTGATTCCATTCTATTCCATTCCATTCCATTCGATCCCATTCGATTCCATTCGATTCCATTCGATTCCATTCGATTCCACTCCATTCCATTCCATAGAATTCCATTCCATTCCATTCCATTTGAATTCCATTCCATTCCATTCCATTCCATTCCATTCCATTCCATTCCATTGAATTCCAGTCCATTCCATTCCATTCCATTGAATTCCGTTCCTTTCCATTCCATTCCGTTCCGTTCCGTTCCGTTCCGTTCCGTTGCGTTCCGTTCCGTTCCGTTGCGTTCCGTTCCGTTCTACTCGGGTTGATTCCATTCTATTCCATTCCATTCCATTCGATTCCATTCGATTCCATTCGATTCCACTCCATTCCATTCCATAGAATTCCATTCCATTCCATTCTATTCCATTGAATTCCATTCCATTCCATTCCATTCCATTGAATTCCATTCCATTCCATTCCATTCCATTGAATTCCATTCCATTCCATTCCATTCCATTCCATTCCATTCCATTCCATTCCATTCTACTGGTGTCCATTCCATTCCATTCCATTCCATTCCATTCCATTCCATTCCTTTCCATTCCATTGCATTCCATTGCATTCCATTCCATTCCATTCCATTCCATTCCATTCCATTCCACTCCACTCCACTCCACTCCACTCCATTCCACTCCACTCCACTCCGGTACATTCCATTCCATTCCATTCCATTCCATTCCATTCCGTGCTTCTCGGGTACATTCCGTTCCGTTCCATTCCATTCCATTCCATTCCATTCCGTTCCAGTGCACTCTACTCCACTCCACTCCACTCCACTCCACTCCGGTACATTCCATTCCATTCCATTCCATTCCATTTCCATTCCCATTCCATTTCCATTCCCGTTCCATTTCCATTCCCGTTTCTTTTCCATTCCCGTTCCATTTCCATTCCAGTTCCATTACCATTCCCGTTCCATTTCCATTCCCGATCCATTTCCATTCCCGTTCCATTTCCATTCCCGTTCCATTTCCATTCCCGTTCCATTACCATTCCCGTTCCATTTCCGTTCCCGTTCCGTTTCCGTTCCCGTTCCATTTCCGTTCCCGTTCCGTTTCCATTCCCGTTCCATTTCCATTCCCGTTCCATTTCCGTTCCCGTTCCATTTCCATTCCCGTTCCATTTCCATTCCCTTTCCATTTCCATTTCATTCCATTCCGTTCTGCTCGGGTACATTCCATTCCATTCCATTGCATTCCATTCCGTTCTGCTCCTGTCCATTCCATTCCATTCCATTCCGTTCCATTCCGTTCTACTCGGGTAGATTCCATTCCATTCCATTCCATTCCATTCCATTCCATTCCATTCCATTCCATTCCATTCTACTAGTGTCCATTCCATTCCATTCCATTCTATTCCATTCCATTCCATTCCATTCCATTGCATTCCATTCCATTCCATTCCATTCCGTTCCGTTCTACTCGGTTACATTCCATTCAATTCCATTCCATTCCGTTCTACTCGGGTAGATTCCATTCCATTCCATTCCATTCCTTTCCATTCCATTGCATTCCATTGCATTGCATTGCACTCAATTCCATTCCATTCCATTCCATTCCATTCCATTCCATTCCATTCCGTTCCGTTCAACTCGGTTACATTCCATTCAATTCCATTCCATTGCGTTCTACTCGGTTACATTCCATTCCATTCCATTCCATTCCATTCCAATCCATTCCATTCCATTCCATTCCGTTCTACTCGGGTACATTCCATTCCATTCCATTCCATTCCATTCCATTCCATTCCATTCCATTCCATTCCATTCCATTCCATTCCATTCCATTCCGTTCTACTTTGGTACATTCCATTCCATTCCATTCCATTCCATTCCATTCCATTCCATTCCATTCCATTCCATTCCATTGCATTCCATTCCATTCCATTCCATTCCATTCCATTCCATTCCATTGAATTCCATTCCATTCCATTCCATTCCATGGAATTCCGTTCCATTCCATTCCATTCCGTTCCGTTCCGTCCCGTTCCGTTCCGTTCCGTTCCGTTGCGTTCCGTTCCGTTCTACTCGGGTTGATTCCATTCTATTCCATTCCATTCCATTCGATTCCATTCGATTCCATTCGATTCCACTCCATTCCATTCCATAGAATTCCATTCCATTCCATTCTATTCCATTGAATTCCATTCCATTCCATTCCATTCCATTGAATTCCATTCCATTCCATTCCATTCCATTGAATTCCATTCCATTCCATTCCATTCCATTCCATTCCATTCCATTCCATTCCATTCTACTGGTGTCCATTCCATTCCATTCCATTCCATTCCATTCCATTCCATTCCTTTCCATTCCATTGCATTCCATTGCATTCCATTCCATTCCATTCCATTCCATTCCATTCCATTCCACTCCACTCCACTCCACTCCACTCCATTCCACTCCACTCCACTCCGGTACATTCCATTCCATTCCATTCCATTCCATTCCATTCCGTGCTTCTCGGGTACATTCCGTTCCGTTCCATTCCATTCCATTCCATTCCATTCCGTTCCAGTGCACTCTACTCCACTCCACTCCACTCCACTCCACTCCGGTACATTCCATTCCATTCCATTCCATTCCATTTCCATTCCCATTCCATTTCCATTCCCGTTCCATTTCCATTCCCGTTTCTTTTCCATTCCCGTTCCATTTCCATTCCAGTTCCATTACCATTCCCGTTCCATTTCCATTCCCGATCCATTTCCATTCCCGTTCCATTTCCATTCCCGTTCCATTTCCATTCCCGTTCCATTACCATTCCCGTTCCATTTCCGTTCCCGTTCCGTTTCCGTTCCCGTTCCATTTCCGTTCTCGTTCCGTTTCCATTCCCGTTCCATTTCCATTCCCGTTCCATTTCCGTTCCCGTTCCATTTCCATTCCCGTTCCATTTCCATTCCCTTTCCATTTCCATTTCATTCCATTCCGTTCTGCTCGGGTACATTCCATTCCATTCCATTGCATTCCATTCCGTTCTGCTCCTGTCCATTCCATTCCATTCCATTCCGTTCCATTCCGTTCTACTCGGGTAGATTCCATTCCATTCCATTCCATTCCATTCCATTCCATTCCATTCCATTCCATTCCATTCTACTGGTGTCCATTCCATTCCATTCCATTCTATTCCATTCCATTCCATTCCATTCCATTGCATTCCATTCCATTCCATTCCATTCCGTTCCGTTCTACTCGGTTACATTCCATTCAATTCCATTCCATTCCGTTCTACTCGGGTAGATTCCATTCCATTCCATTCCATTCCTTTCCATTCCATTGCATTCCATTGCATTGCATTGCACTCAATTCCATTCCATTCCATTCCATTCCATTCCATTCCATTCCATTCCATTGAATTCCATTCCATTCCATTCCATTCCATTCCATTCCATTCCATTCCATTCTACTGGTGTCCATTCCATTCCATTCCATTCCATCCCATTCCATTCCATTGAATTCCATTCCATTCCATTCCATTCCATTCCATTCCATTCCATTGAATTCCATTCCATTCCATTCCATTCCATGGAATTCCATTCCATTCCATTCCATTCCATGGAATTGCATTCCATTCCATTCCATGGAATTCCATTCCATTCCATTCCATTCCATAGAATTCCATTCCATTCCATTCCATTCCATTGAATTCCGTTCCATTCCATTCCATTCCGTTCCGTTCCGTTCCGTTCCGTTCCGTTCCGTTGCGTTCCGTTCCGTTCCGTTGTGTTCCGTTCCGTTCTACTCGGGTTGATTCCATTCTATTCCATTCCATTCCAATCCATTCCATTCCATTCCATTGAATTCCATTCCATTCCATTCCATTCCATTCCATTCCATTCCATTCCATTCCATTGCATTCCATTCCATTCCATTCCATTCCATTCCATTCCATTCCATTGAATTCCATTCCATTCCATTCCATTCCATGGAATTCCGTTCCATTCCATTCCATTCCGTTCCGTTCCGTCCCGTTCCGTTCCGTTCCGTTCCGTTGCGTTCCGTTCCGTTCTACTCGGGTTGATTCCATTCTATTCCATTCCATTCCATTCGATTCCATTCGATTCCATTCGATTCCACTCCATTCCATTCCATAGAATTCCATTCCATTCCATTCCATTCCATTGAATTCCATTCCATTCCATTCCATTCCATTGAATTCCATTCCATTCCATTCCATTCCATTGAATTCCATTCCATTCCATTCCATTCCATTCCATTCCATTCCATTCCATTCCATTCCATTCCATTCCTTTCCATTCCATTGCATTCCATTGCATTCCATTCCATTCCATTCCATTCCATTCCATTCCATTCCACTCCACTCCACTCCACTCCACTCCATTCCACTCCACTCCACTCCGGTACATTCCATTCCATTCCATTCCATTCCATTCCATTCCGTGCTTCTCGGGTACATTCCGTTCCGTTCCATTCCATTCCATTCCATTCCATTCCGTTCCAGTGCACTCTACTCCACTCCACTCCACTCCACTCCACTCCGGTACATTCCATTCCATTCCATTCCATTCCATTTCCATTCCCATTCCATTTCCATTCCCGTTCCATTTCCATTCCCGTTTCTTTTCCATTCCCGTTCCATTTCCATTCCAGTTCCATTACCATTCCCGTTCCATTTCCATTCCCGATCCATTTCCATTCCCGTTCCATTTCCATTCCCGTTCCATTTCCATTCCCGTTCCATTACCATTCCCGTTCCATTTCCGTTCCCGTTCCGTTTCCGTTCCCGTTCCATTTCCGTTCTCGTTCCGTTTCCGTTCCCGTTCCATTTCCATTCCCGTTCCATTTCCGTTCCCGTTCCATTTCCAGTCCCGTTCCATTTCCATTCCCTTTCCATTTCCATTTCATTCCATTCCGTTCTGCTCGGGTACATTCCATTCCATTCCATTGCATTCCATTCCGTTCTGCTCCTGTCCATTCCATTCCATTCCATTCCGTTCCATTCCGTTCTACTCGGGTAGATTCCATTCCATTCCATTCCATTCCATTCCATTCCATTCCATTCCATTCCATTCCATTCCATTCTACTGGTGTCCATTCCATTCCATTCCATTCTATTCCATTCCATTCCATTCCATTCCATTGCATTCCATTCCATTCCATTCCATTCCATTGCATTCCATTCCATTCCATTCCATTCCGTTCCGTTCTACTCGGTTACATTCCATTCAATTCCATTCCATTCCGTTCTACTCGGGTAGATTCCATTCCATTCCATTCCATTCCTTTCCATTCCATTGCATTCCATTGCATTGCATTGCACTCAATTCCATTCCATTCCATTCCATTCCATTCCATTCCGTTCCGTTCAACTCGGTTACATTCCATTCAATTGCATTCCATTCCGTTCTACTCGGTTACATTCCATTCCATTCCATTCCATTCCATTCCAATCCATTCCATTCCATTCCATTCCGTTCTACTCGGGTACATTCCATTCCATTCCATTCCATTCCATTCCATTCCATTCCATTCCATTCCATTCCATTGCATTCCATTCCATTCCATTCCATTCCATTCCATTCCATTCCATTGAATTCCATTCCATTCCATTCCATTCCATGGAATTCCGTTCCATTCCATTCCATTCCGTTCCGTTCCGTCCCGTTCCGTTCCGTTCCGTTCCGTTGCGTTCCGTTCCGTTCTACTCGGGTTGATTCCATTCTATTCCATTCCATTCCATTCGATTCCATTCGATTCCATTCGATTCCACTCCATTCCATTCCATAGAATTCCATTCCATTCCATTCCATTCCATTGAATTCCATTCCATTCCATTCCATTCCATTGAATTCCATTCCATTCCATTCCATTCCATTGAATTCCATTCCATTCCATTCCATTCCATTCCATTCCATTCCATTCCATTCCATTCCATTCCATTCTACTGGTGTCCATTCCATTCCATTCCATTCCATTCCATTCCATTCCATTCCATTCCTTTCCATTCCATTGCATTCCATTGCATTCCATTCCATTCCATTCCATTCCATTCCATTCCATTCCATTCCACTCCACTCCACTCCACTCCACTCCATTCCACTCCACTCCACTCCGGTACATTCCATTCCATTCCATTCCATTCCATTCCATTCCGTGCTTCTCGGGTACATTCCGTTCCGTTCCATTCCATTCCATTCCATTCCATTCCGTTCCAGTGCACTCTACTCCACTCCACTCCACTCCACTCCACTCCGGTACATTCCATTCCATTCCATTCCATTCCATTTCCATTCCCATTCCATTTCCATTCCCGTTCCATTTCCATTCCCGTTTCTTTTCCATTCCCGTTCCATTTCCATTCCAGTTCCATTACCATTCCCGTTCCATTTCCATTCCCGATCCATTTCCATTCCCGTTCCATTTCCATTCCCGTTCCATTTCCATTCCCGTTCCTTTACCATTCCCGTTCCATTTCCGTTCCCGTTCCGTTTCCGTTCCCGTTCCATTTCCGTTCTCGTTCCGTTTCCATTCCCGTTCCATTTCCATTCCCTTTCCATTTCCATTTCATTCCATTCCGTTCTGCTCGGGTACATTCCATTCCATTCCATTGCATTCCATTCCGTTCTGCTCCTGTCCATTCCATTCCATTCCATTCCGTTCCATTCCGTTCTACTCGGGTAGATTCCATTCCATTCCATTCCATTCCATTCCATTCCATTCCATTCCATTCTACTGGTGTCCATTCCATTCCATTCCATTCTATTCCATTCCATTCCATTCCATTCCATTGCATTCCATTCCATTCCATTCCATTCCGTTCCGTTCTACTCGGTTACATTCCATTCAATTCCATTCCATTCCGTTCTACTCGGGTAGATTCCATTCCATTCCATTTCATTCCTTTCCATTCCATTGCATTCCATTGCATTGCATTGCACTCAATTCCATTCCATTCCATTCCATTCCATTCCATTCCATTCCATTCCGTTCCGTTCAACTCGGTTACATTCCATTCAATTACATTCCATTCCGTTCTACTCGGTTACATTCCATTCCATTCCATTCCATTCCATTCCAATCCATTCCATTCCATTCCATTCCGTTCTACTCGGGTACATTCCATTCCATTCCATTCCATTCCATTCCATTCCATTCCATTCCATTCCATTCCATTCCATTCCGTTCTACTTTGGTACATTCCATTCCATTCCATTCCATTCCATTCCATTCCATTCCATTCCATTCCATTCCATTCCGTTCTACTCAGGTTGATTCCATTCTATTCCATTCCATTCCATTCCATTCCATTCCATTCCATTCCATTCCATTCGATTCCATTCCATTCCATTCCATTGAATTCCATTCCATTCCATTCCATTCCATGGAATTCCATTCCATTCCATTCCATTCCATTCCATTCCATTCCATTCCATGGAATTCCATTCCATTCCATTCCATTCCATTCCATTGAATTCCATTCCATTCCATTCCATTGAATTCCATTCCATTCCATTCCATTCCATTCCATTGAATTCCATTCCGTTCCATTCCATTCCATTGAATTCCATTCCATTCCATTCCATGGAATTCCGTTCCATTCCATTCCATTCCGTTCCGTTCCGTCCCGTTCCGTTCCGTTCCGTTCCGTTGCGTTCCGTTCCGTTCTACTCGGGTTGATTCCATTCTATTCCATTCCATTCCATTCGATTCCATTCGATTCCATTCGATTCCACTCCATTCCATTCCATAGAATTCCATTCCATTCCATTCTATTCCATTGAATTCCATTCCATTCCATTCCATTCCATTGAATTCCATTCCATTCCATTCCATTCCATTGAATTCCATTCCATTCCATTCCATTCCATTCCATTCCATTCCATTCCATTCCATTCTACTGGTGTCCATTCCATTCCATTCCATTCCATTCCATTCCATTCCATTCCTTTCCATTCCATTGCATTCCATTGCATTCCATTCCATTCCATTCCATTCCATTCCATTCCATTCCACTCCACTCCACTCCACTCCACTCCATTCCACTCCACTCCACTCCGGTACATTCCATTCCATTCCATTCCATTCCATTCCATTCCGTGCTTCTCGGGTACATTCCGTTCCGTTCCATTCCATTCCATTCCATTCCATTCCGTTCCAGTGCACTCTACTCCACTCCACTCCACTCCACTCCACTCCGGTACATTCCATTCCATTCCATTCCATTCCATTTCCATTCCCATTCCATTTCCATTCCCGTTCCATTTCCATTCCCGTTTCTTTTCCATTCCCGTTCCATTTCCATTCCAGTTCCATTACCATTCCCGTTCCATTTCCATTCCCGATCCATTTCCATTCCCGTTCCATTTCCATTCCCGTTCCATTTCCATTCCCGTTCCATTACCATTCCCGTTCCATTTCCGTTCCCGTTCCGTTTCCGTTCCCGTTCCATTTCCGTTCTCGTTCCGTTTCCATTCCCGTTCCATTTCCATTCCCGTTCCATTTCCGTTCCCGTTCCATTTCCATTCCCGTTCCATTTCCATTCCCTTTCCATTTCCATTTCATTCCATTCCGTTCTGCTCGGGTACATTCCATTCCATTCCATTGCATTCCATTCCGTTCTGCTCCTGTCCATTCCATTCCATTCCATTCCGTTCCATTCCGTTCTACTCGGGTAGATTCCATTCCATTCCATTCCATTCCATTCCATTCCATTCCATTCCATTCCATTCCATTCTACTGGTGTCCATTCCATTCCATTCCATTCTATTCCATTCCATTCCATTCCATTCCATTGCATTCCATTCCATTCCATTCCATTCCGTTCCGTTCTACTCGGTTACATTCCATTCAATTCCATTCCATTCCGTTCTACTCGGGTAGATTCCATTCCATTCCATTCCATTCCTTTCCATTCCATTGCATTCCATTGCATTGCATTGCACTCAATTCCATTCCATTCCATTCCATTCCATTCCATTCCATTCCATTCCATTGAATTCCATTCCATTCCATTCCATTCCATTCCATTCCATTCCATTCCATTCTACTGGTGTCCATTCCATTCCATTCCATTCCATCCCATTCCATTCCATTGAATTCCATTCCATTCCATTCCATTCCATTCCATTCCATTGAATTCCATTCCATTCCATTCCATTCCATGGAATTCCATTCCATTCCATTCCATTCCATGGAATTGCATTCCATTCCATTCCATGGAATTCCATTCCATTCCATTCCATTCCATAGAATTCCATTCCATTCCATTCCATTCCATTGAATTCCGTTCCATTCCATTCCATTCCGTTCCGTTCCGTTCCGTTCCGTTCCGTTCCGTTGCGTTCCGTTCCGTTCCGTTGTGTTCCGTTCCGTTCTACTCGGGTTGATTCCATTCTATTCCATTCCATTCCAATCCATTCCATTCCATTCCATTGAATTCCATTCCATTCCATTCCATTCCATTCCATTCCATTCCATTCCATTCCATTGCATTCCATTCCATTCCATTCCATTCCATTCCATTCCATTCCATTGAATTCCATTCCATTCCATTCCATTCCATGGAATTCCGTTCCATTCCATTCCATTCCGTTCCGTTCCGTCCCGTTCCGTTCCGTTCCGTTCCGTTGCGTTCCGTTCCGTTCTACTCGGGTTGATTCCATTCTATTCCATTCCATTCCATTCGATTCCATTCGATTCCATTCGATTCCACTCCATTCCATTCCATAGAATTCCATTCCATTCCATTCCATTCCATTGAATTCCATTCCATTCCATTCCATTCCATTGAATTCCATTCCATTCCATTCCATTCCATTGAATTCCATTCCATTCCATTCCATTCCATTCCATTCCATTCCATTCCATTCCATTCCATTCCATTCCATTCCTTTCCATTCCATTGCATTCCATTGCATTCCATTCCATTCCATTCCATTCCATTCCATTCCATTCCACTCCACTCCACTCCACTCCACTCCATTCCACTCCACTCCACTCCGGTACATTCCATTCCATTCCATTCCATTCCATTCCATTCCGTGCTTCTCGGGTACATTCCGTTCCGTTCCATTCCATTCCATTCCATTCCATTCCGTTCCAGTGCACTCTACTCCACTCCACTCCACTCCACTCCACTCCGGTACATTCCATTCCATTCCATTCCATTCCATTTCCATTCCCATTCCATTTCCATTCCCGTTCCATTTCCATTCCCGTTTCTTTTCCATTCCCGTTCCATTTCCATTCCAGTTCCATTACCATTCCCGTTCCATTTCCATTCCCGATCCATTTCCATTCCCGTTCCATTTCCATTCCCGTTCCATTTCCATTCCCGTTCCATTACCATTCCCGTTCCATTTCCGTTCCCGTTCCGTTTCCGTTCCCGTTCCATTTCCGTTCTCGTTCCGTTTCCGTTCCCGTTCCATTTCCATTCCCGTTCCATTTCCGTTCCCGTTCCATTTCCATTCCCGTTCCATTTCCATTCCCTTTCCATTTCCATTTCATTCCATTCCGTTCTGCTCGGGTACATTCCATTCCATTCCATTGCATTCCATTCCGTTCTGCTCCTGTCCATTCCATTCCATTCCATTCCGTTCCATTCCGTTCTACTCGGGTAGATTCCATTCCATTCCATTCCATTCCATTCCATTCCATTCCATTCCATTCCATTCCATTCCATTCTACTGGTGTCCATTCCATTCCATTCCATTCTATTCCATTTCATTCCATTCCATTCCATTGCATTCCATTCCATTCCATTCCATTCCGTTCCGTTCTACTCGGTTACATTCCATTCAATTCCATTCCATTCCGTTCTACTCGGGTAGATTCCATTCCATTCCATTCCATTCCTTTCCATTCCATTGCATTCCATTGCATTGCATTGCACTCAATTCCATTCCATTCCATTCCATTCCATTCCATTCCGTTCCGTTCAACTCGGTTACATTCCATTCAATTGCATTCCATTCCGTTCTACTCGGTTACATTCCATTCCATTCCATTCCATTCCATTCCAATCCATTCCATTCCATTCCATTCCGTTCTACTCGGGTACATTCCATTCCATTCCATTCCATTCCATTCCATTCCATTCCATTCCATTCCATTCCATTGCATTCCATTCCATTCCATTCCATTCCATTCCATTCCATTCCATTGAATTCCATTCCATTCCATTCCATTCCATGGAATTCCGTTCCATTCCATTCCATTCCGTTCCGTTCCGTCCCGTTCCGTTCCGTTCCGTTCCGTTGCGTTCCGTTCCGTTCTACTCGGGTTGATTCCATTCTATTCCATTCCATTCCATTCGATTCCATTCGATTCCATTCGATTCCACTCCATTCCATTCCATAGAATTCCATTCCATTCCATTCCATTCCATTGAATTCCATTCCATTCCATTCCATTCCATTGAATTCCATTCCATTCCATTCCATTCCATTGAATTCCATTCCATTCCATTCCATTCCATTCCATTCCATTCCATTCCATTCCATTCCATTCCATTCCATTCTACTGGTGTCCATTCCATTCCATTCCATTCCATTCCATTCCATTCCTTTCCATTCCATTGCATTCCATTGCATTCCATTCCATTCCATTCCATTCCATTCCATTCCATTCCATTCCACTCCACTCCACTCCACTCCACTCCATTCCACTCCACTCCACTCCGGTACATTCCATTCCATTCCATTCCATTCCATTCCATTCCGTGCTTCTCGGGTACATTCCGTTCCGTTCCATTCCATTCCATTCCATTCCATTCCGTTCCAGTGCACTCTACTCCACTCCACTCCACTCCACTCCACTCCGGTACATTCCATTCCATTCCATTCCATTCCATTTCCATTCCCATTCCATTTCCATTCCCGTTCCATTTCCATTCCCGTTTCTTTTCCATTCCCGTTCCATTTCCATTCCAGTTCCATTACCATTCCCGTTCCATTTCCATTCCCGATCCATTTCCATTCCCGTTCCATTTCCATTCCCGTTCCATTTCCATTCCCGTTCCTTTACCATTCCCGTTCCATTTCCGTTCCCGTTCCGTTTCCGTTCCCGTTCCATTTCCGTTCTCGTTCCGTTTCCATTCCCGTTCCATTTCCATTCCCTTTCCATTTCCATTTCATTCCATTCCGTTCTGCTCGGGTACATTCCATTCCATTCCATTGCATTCCATTCCGTTCTGCTCCTGTCCATTCCATTCCATTCCATTCCGTTCCATTCCGTTCTACTCGGGTAGATTCCATTCCATTCCATTCCATTCCATTCCATTCCATTCCATTCCATTCTACTGGTGTCCATTCCATTCCATTCCATTCTATTCCATTCCATTCCATTCCATTCCATTGCATTCCATTCCATTCCATTCCATTCCGTTCCGTTCTACTCGGTTACATTCCATTCAATTCCATTCCATTCCGTTCTACTCGGGTAGATTCCATTCCATTCCATTTCATTCCTTTCCATTCCATTGCATTCCATTGCATTGCATTGCACTCAATTCCATTCCATTCCATTCCATTCCATTCCATTCCATTCCATTCCATTCCGTTCCGTTCAACTCGGTTACATTCCATTCAATTACATTCCATTCCGTTCTACTCGGTTACATTCCATTCCATTCCATTCCATTCCATTCCAATCCATTCCATTCCATTCCATTCCGTTCTACTCGGGTACATTCCATTCCATTCCATTCCATTCCATTCCATTCCATTCCATTCCATTCCATTCCATTCCATTCCGTTCTACTTTGGTACATTCCATTCCATTCCATTCCATTCCATTCCATTCCATTCCATTCCATTCCATTCCATTCCGTTCTACTCAGGTTGATTCCATTCTATTCCATTCCATTCCATTCCATTCCATTCCATTCCATTCCATTCCATTCGATTCCATTCCATTCCATTCCATTGAATTCCATTCCATTCCATTCCATTCCATGGAATTCCATTCCATTCCATTCCATTCCATTCCATTCCATTCCATTCCATGGAATTCCATTCCATTCCATTCCATTCCATTCCATGGAATTCCATTCCATTCCATTCCATTGAATTCCATTCCATTCCATTCCATTCCATTCCATTGAATTCCATTCCGTTCCATTCCATTCCATGGAATTCCATTCCATTCCATTCCATTCCATTCCATTCCATTCCATTGAATTCCATTCCATTCCATTCCATTCCATTCCATTCCATCCCATTCCATTCCATTCCATTCCATTCCGTTCTACTCGGGTTGATTCCATTCTATTCCATTCCATTCCATTCGATCCCATTTGATTCCATTCGATTCCATTCAATTCCATTCTATTCCATTCCATTCCACTCCATTCCATTCCATTGAATTCCATTCCATTCCATTCCATTCCATTCCATGGAATTCCATTCCATTCCATTCCATTCCATTCCATAGAATTCCATTCCATTCCATTCCATTCCACTGAATTCCGTTCCATTCCATTCCATTCCGTTCCGTTCCGTTCCGTTCCGTTCCGTTGCGTTCCGTTCCGTTCCGTTGTGTTCCGTTCCGTTCTACTCGGGTTGATTCCATTCTATTCCATTCCATTCCATTCCATTCCGTTCCGTTCCGTTCCGTTCCGTTGCGTTCCGTTCCGTTCCGTTGTGTTCCGTTCCGTTCTACTCGGGTTGATTCCATTCTATTCCATTCCATTCCAATCCATTCCATTCCATTCCATGGAATTCCATTCCATTCCATTCCATTCCATTCCATTCCATTCCATTCCATTCCATTCCATTGAATTCCATTCCATTCCATTCCATTCCATGGAATTCCGTTCCATTCCATTCCATTCCGTTCCGTTCCGTCCCGTTCCGTTCCGTTCCGTTGCGTTCCGTTCCGTTCTACTCGGGTTGATTCCATTCTATTCCATTCCATTCCATTCGATTCCATTCGATTCCATTCGATTCCACTCCATTCCATTCCATAGAATTCCATTCCATTCCATTCCATTCCATAGAATTCCATTCCATTCCATTCCATTCCATTGAATTCCATTCCATTCCATTCCATTCCATTGAATTCCATTCCATTCCATTCCATTCCATTCCATTCCATTCCATTCCATTCCATTCTACTGGTGTCCATTCCATTCCATTCCATTCCATTCCATTCCATTCCATTCCATTCCATTCCATTCCTTTCCATTCCATTGCATTCCATTGCATTCCATTCCATTCCATTCCATTCCATTCCATTCCATTCCACTCCACTCCACTCCACTCCACTCCATTCCACTCCACTCCACTCCGGTACATTCCATTCCATTCCATTCCTTTCCATTCCATTCCGTGCTTCTCGGGTACATTCCGTTCCGTTCCATTCCATTCCATTCCATTCCATTCCATTCCATTCCGTTCCAGTGCACTCTACTCCACTCCACTCCACTCCACTCCACTCCGGTACATTCCATTCCATTCCATTCCATTCCATTTCCATTCCCATTCCATTTCCATTCCCGTTCCATTTCCATTCCCGTTTCTTTTCCATTCCCGTTCCATTTCCATTCCAGTTCCATTACCATTCCCGTTCCATTTCCATTCCCGATCCATTTCCATTCCCGTTCCATTTCCATTCCCGTTCCATTTCCATTCCCGTTCCATTACCATTCCCGTTCCATTTCCGTTCCCGTTCCGTTTCCGTTCCCGTTCCATTTCCGTTGTCGTTCCGTTTCCGTTCCCGTTCCTTTTCCATTCCCGTTCCATTTCCGTTCCCGTTCCATTTCCATTCCCGTTCCATTTCCATTCCCTTTCCATTTCCATTTCATTCCATTCCGTTCTGCTCGGGTACATTCCATTCCATTCCATTGCATTCCATTCCGTTCTGCTCCTGTCCATTCCATTCCATTCCATTCCGTTCCATTCCATTCTACTCGGGTAGATTCCATTCCATTCCATTCCATTCCATTCCATTCCATTCCATTCTACTGGTGTCCATTCCATTCCATTCCATTCTATTCCATTCCATTCCATTCCATTCCATTGCATTCCATTCCATTCCATTCCATTCCGTTCCGTTCTACTCGGTTACATTCCATTCAATTCCATTCCATTCCGTTCTACTCGGGTAGATTCCATTCCATTCCATTCCATTCCTTTCCATTCCATTGCATTCCATTGCATTGCATTGCACTCAATTCCATTCCATTCCATTCCATTCCATTCCATTCCATTCCATTCCGTTCCGTTCAACTCGGTTACATTCCATTCAATTACATTCCATTCCGTTCTACTCGGTTACATTCCATTCCATTCCATTCCATTCCATTCCAATCCATTCCATTCCATTCCATTCTGTTCTACTCGGGTACATTCCATTCCATTCCATTCCATTCCATTCCATTCCATTCCACTCCATTCCATTCCGTTCTACTTTGGTACATTCCATTCCATTCCATTCCATTCCATTCCATTCCATTCCATTACATTCCATTCCATTCCATTCCGTTCTACTCAGGTTGATTCCATTCTATTCCATTCCATTCCATTCCATTCCATTCCATTCCATTCCATTCCATTCCATTCGATTCCATTCCATTCCATTCCATTGAATTCCATTCCATTCCATTCCATTCCATTCCATTCCATGGAATTCCATTCCGTTCCATTCCATTCCATTGAATTCCATTCCATTCCATTCCATTCCATTCCATTCCATTCCATTCCATTCCATTCCATTCTACTGGTGTCCATTCCATTCCATTCCATTCCATTCCATTCCATTCCATTCCATTCCATTCCTTTCCATTCCATTGCATTCCATTGCATTCCATTCCATTCCATTCCATTCCATTCCATTCCATTCCACTCCACTCCACTCCACTCCACTCCATTCCACTCCACACCGGTACATTCCATTCCATTCCATTCCATTCCATTCCATTCCGTGCTTCTCGGGTACATTCCGTTCCGTTCCATTCCATTCCATTCCATTCCATTCCGTTCCAGTGCACTCTACTCCACTCCACTCCACTCCACTCCACTCAGGTACATTCCATTCCATTCCATTCCATTCCATTCCATTTCCATTCCCATTCCATTTCCATTCCCGTTCCATTTCCATTCCCGTTTCTTTTCCATTCCCGTTCCATTTCCATTCCAGTTCCATTACCATTCCCGTTCCATTTCCATTCCCGATCCATTTCCATTCCCGTTCCATTTCCGTTCCCGTTCCATTTCCATTCCCGTTCCATTTCCATTCCCTTTCCATTTCCATTTCATACCATTCCGTTCTGCTCGGGTACATTCCATTCCATTCCATTGCATTCCATTCCGTTCTGCTCCTGTCCATTCCATTCCATTCCATTCCGTTCCATTCCGTTCTACTCGGGTAGATTCCATTCCATTCCATTCCATTCCATTCCATTCCATTCCATTCCATTCTACTGGTGTCCATTCCATTCCATTCCATTCTATTCCATTCCATTCCATTCCATGGAATTCCATTCCATGGAATTCCATTCCATTCCATTCCATGGAATTCCATTCCATTCCATTCCATTCCATTCCATGGAATTCCATTCCATTCCATTCCATTCCATTCCATTGAATTCCGTTCCATTCCATTCCATACCCTTCCGTTCCGTCCCGTTCCGTTCCGTTCCGTTCCGTTGCGTGCCGTTCCGTTCTACTCAGGTTGATTACATTCTATTCCATTCCATTCCATTCGATTCCATTCGATTCCAATCGATTCCATTCGATTGCATTCGATTCCATTCGTTGCCATTCCATTCCATTCCATTGAATTCCATTCCGTTCCATTCCATTCCATTCCATTCCATTGAATTCCATTCCATTCCATTCCATTCCTTTCCATTCCATTGAATTCCATTCCATTCCATTCCATTCCATTCCATTCCATTGAATTCCATTCCATTCCATTCCATTCCATTCCATTGAATTCCATTCCATTCCATTCCATAGAATTCCGTTCCATTCCATTCCATTCCATTCCATTCCATTCCATTCCATTCCATTGAATTCCATTCCGTTCCATTCCATTCCATTGAATTCCGTTCCATTCCACTCCATTCCATTCCGTTCCGTTCCGTTCCGTTCCGTTCCGTTCCGTTGCGTTCCGCTCCGTTCTACTCGGGTTGATTCCATTCTATTCCATTCCAGTCCATTCGATCCCATTCGATTCCATTCGATTCCATTCGATTCCATTCGATTCCACTCCATTCCATTCCATAGAATTCCATTCCATTCCATTCCACCCCATTCCATTCCATTGAATTCCATTCCATTCCATTCCATTCCATTCCATTCCATTCAATTCCATTGAATTCCATTCCATTCCATTCCATTCCATTCCATTCCATAGAATTCCATTCCATTCCATTCCATTCCATTGAATTCCGTTCCATTCCATTCCATTCCATTCCGTTCCGTTCCGTTCCGTTCCGTTGCGTTCCGTTCCGTTCCGTTGTGTTCCGTTCCGTTCTACTCGGGTTGATTCCATTCTATTCCATTCCATTCCAATCCATTCCATTCCATTCCATTGAATTCCATTCCATTCCATTCCATTCCATTCCATTCCATTCCATTCCATTCCATTCCATTGAATTCCATTCCATTCCATTCCATTCCATGGAATTCCGTTCCATTCCATTCCATTCCGTTCCGTTCCGTCCCGTTCCGTTCCGTTCCGTTCCGTTGCGTTCCGTTCCGTTCTACTGGGGTTGATTCCATTCTATTCCATTCCATTCCATTCGATTCCATTCGATTCCATTCGATTCCACTCCATTCCATTCCATAGAATTCCATTCCATTCCATTCCATTCCATAGAATTCCATTCCATTCCATTCCATTCCATTGAATTCCATTCCATTCCATTCCATTCCATTGAATTCCATTCCATTCCATTCCATTCCATTCCATTCCATTCCATTCCATTCCATTCTACTGGTGTCCATTCCATTCCATTCCATTCCATTCCATTCCATTCCATTCCATTCCATTGCATTCCATTCCTTTCCATTCCATTGCATTCCATTGCATTCCATTCCATTCCATTCCATTCCATTCCATTCCATTCCACTCCACTCCACTCCACTCCACTCCATTCCACTCCACTCCACTCCGGTACATTCCATTCCATTCCATTCCATTCCATTCCATTCCGTGCTTCTCGGGTACATTCCGTTCCGTTCCATTCCATTCCATTCCATTCCATTCCATTCCGTTCCAGTGCACTCTACTCCACTCCACTCCACTCCACTCCGGTACATTCCATTCCATTCCATTCCATTCCATTTCCATTCCCATTCCATTTCCATTCCCGTTCCATTTCCATTCCCGTTTCTTTTCCATTCCCGTTCCATTTCCATTCCAGTTCCATTACCATTCCCGTTCCATTTCCTTTCCCGATCCATTTCCATTCCCGTTCCATTTCCATTCCCGTTCCATTTCCATTCCCGTTCCATTACCATTCCCGTTCCATTTCCGTTCCCGTTCCGTTTCCGTTCCCGTTCCATTTCCGTTGTCGTTCCGTTTCCGTTCCCGTTCCTTTTCCATTCCCGTTCCATTTCCGTTCCCGTTCCATTTCCAGTCCCGTTCCATTTCCATTCCCTTTCCATTTCCATTTCATTCCATTCCGTTCTGCTCGGGTACATTCCATTCCATTCCATTGCATTCCATTCCGTTCTGCTCCTGTCCATTCCATTCCATTCCATTCCGTTCCATTCCATTCTACTCGGGTAGATTCCATTCCATTCCATTCCATTCCATTCCATTCCATTCCATTCCATTCTACTGGTGTCCATTCCATTCCATTTCATTCTATTCCATTCCATTCCATTCCATTCCATTGCATTCCATTCCATTCCATTCCATTCCGTTCCGTTCTACTCGGTTACATTCCATTCAATTCCATTCCATTCCGTTCTACTCGGGTAGATTCCATTCCATTCCATTCCATGCCTTTCCATTCCATTGCATTCCATTGCATTGCATTGCACTCAATTCCATTCCATTCCATTCCATTCCATTCCATTCCATTCCATTCCGTTCCGTTCAACTCGGTTACATTCCATTCAATTACATTCCATTCCGTTCTACTCGGTTACATTCCATTCCATTCCATTCCATTCCATTCCAATCCATTCCATTCCATTCCATTCTGTTCTACTCGGGTACATTCCATTCCATTCCATTCCATTCCATTCCATTCCATTCCATTCCACTCCGTTCTACTTTGGTACATTCCATTCCATTCCATTCCATTCCATTCCATTCCATTCCATTACATTACATTCCATTCCATTCCGTTCTACTCAGGTTGATTCCATTCTATTCCATTCCATTCCATTCCATTCCATTCCATTCCATTCCATTCCATTCCATTCAATTCGATTCCATTCCATTCCATTCCATTGAATTCCATTCCATTCCATTCCATTCCATTCCATGGAATTCCATTCCGTTCCATTCCATTCCATTGAATTCCATTCCATTCCATTCCATTCCATTCCATTCCATTCCATTCCATTCTACTGGTGTCCATTCCATTCCATTCCATTCCATTCCATTCCATTCCATTCCATTCCTTTCCATTCCATTGCATTCCATTGCATTCCATTCCATTCCATTCCATTCCATTCCATTCCATTTCATTCCACTCCACTCCACTCCACTCCACTCCATTCCACTCCACACCGGTACATTCCATTCCATTCCATTCCATTCCATTCCATTCCGTGCTTCTCGGGTACATTCCGTTCCGTTCCATTCCATTCCATTCCATTCCATTCCGTTCCAGTGCACTCTACTCCACTCCACTCCACTCCACTCCACTCCGGTACATTCCATTCCATTCCATTCCATTCCATTTCCATTCCCATTCCATTTCCATTCCCGTTCCATTTCCATTCCCGTTTCTTTTCCATTCCCGTTCCATTTCCATTCCAGTTCCATTACCATTCCCGTTCCATTTCCATTCCCGATCCATTTCCATTCCCGTTCCATTTCCGTTCCCGTTCCATTTCCATTCCCGTTCCATTTCCATTCCCTTTCCATTTCCATTTCATACCATTCCGTTCTGCTCGGGTACATTCCATTCCATTCCATTGCATTCCATTCCGTTCTGCTCCTGTCCATTCCATTCCATTCCATTCCGTTCCATTCCGTTCTACTCGGGTAGATTCCATTCCATTCCATTCCATTCCATTCCATTCCATTCCATTCCATTCCATTCCATTCCATTCTACTGGTGTCCATTCCATTCCATTCCATTCTATTCCATTCCATTCCATTCCATTCCATTGCATTCCATTCCATTCCATTCCATTCCGTTCCGTTCTACTCGGTTACATTCCATTCAATTCCATTCCATTCCGTTCTACTCGGGTAGATTCCATTCCATTCCATTCCATTCCTTTCCATTCCATTGCATTCCATTGCATTGCATTGCACTCAATTCCATTCCATTCCATTCCATTCCATTCCATTCCATTCCATTCCGTTCCGTTCAACTCGGTTACATTCCATTCAATTGCATTCCATTCCGTTCTACTCGGTTACATTCCATTCCATTCCATTCCATTCCATTCCAATCCATTCCATTCCATTCCATTCCGTTCTACTCGGGTACATTCCATTCCATTCCATTCCATTCCATTCCATTCCATTCCATTCCATTCCATTGCATTCCATTCCATTCCATTCCATTCCATTCCATTCCATTCCATTGAATTCCATTCCATTCCATTCCATTCCATGGAATTCCGTTCCATTCCATTCCATTCCGTTCCGTTCCGTCCCGTTCCGTTCCGTTCCGTTCCGTTGCGTTCCGTTCCGTTCTACTCGGGTTGATTCCATTCTATTCCATTCCATTCCATTCGATACCATTCGATTCCATTCGATTCCACTCCATTCCATTCCATAGAATTCCATTCCATTCCATTCCATTCCATTGAATTCCATTCCATTCCATTCCATTCCATTGAATTCCATTCCATTCCATTCCATTCTATTGAATTCCATTCCATTCCATTCCATTCCATTCCATTCCATTCCATTCCATTCCATTCCATTCCATTCTACTGGTGTCCATTCCATTCCATTCCATTCCATTCCATTCCATTCCATTCCATTCCTTTCCATTCCATTGCATTCCATTGCATTCCATTCCATTCCATTCCATTCCATTCCATTCCATTCCACTCCACTCCACTCCACTCCACTCCATTCCACTCCACTCCACTCCGGTACATTCCATTCCATTCCATTCCATTCCATTCCATTCCATTCCGTGCTTCTCGGGTACATTCCGTTCCGTTCCATTCCATTCCATTCCATTCCATTCCGTTCCAGTGCACTCTACTCCACTCCACTCCACTCCACTCCACTCCGGTACATTCCATTCCATTCCATTCCATTCCATTTCCATTCCCATTCCATTTCCATTCCCGTTCCATTTCCATTCCCGTTTCTTTTCCATTCCCGTTCCATTTCCATTCCAGTTCCATTACCATTCCCGTTCCATTTCCTTTCCCGATCCATTTCCATTCCCGTTCCATTTCCATTCCCGTTCCATTTCCATTCCCGTTCCATTACCATTCCCGTTCCATTTCCGTTCCCGTTCCGTTTCCGTTCCCGTTCCATTTCCGTTGTCGTTCCGTTTCCGTTCCCGTTCCTTTTCCATTCCCGTTCCATTTCCGTTCCCGTTCCATTTCCAGTCCCGTTCCATTTCCATTCCCTTTCCATTTCCATTTCATTCCATTCCGTTCTGCTCGGGTACATTCCATTCCATTCCATTGCATTCCATTCCGTTCTGCTCCTGTCCATTCCATTCCATTCCATTCCGTTCCATTCCATTCTACTCGGGTAGATTCCATTCCATTCCATTCCATTCCATTCCATTCCATTCCATTCCATTCTACTGGTGTCCATTCCATTCCATTTCATTCTATTCCATTCCATTCCATTCCATTCCATTGCATTCCATTCCATTCCATTCCATTCCGTTCCGTTCTACTCGGTTACATTCCATTCAATTCCATTCCATTCCGTTCTACTCGGGTAGATTCCATTCCATTCCATTCCATGCCTTTCCATTCCATTGCATTCCATTGCATTGCATTGCACTCAATTCCATTCCATTCCATTCCATTCCATTCCATTCCATTCCATTCCGTTCCGTTCAACTCGGTTACATTCCATTCAATTACATTCCATTCCGTTCTACTCGGTTACATTCCATTCCATTCCATTCCATTCCATTCCAATCCATTCCATTCCATTCCATTCTGTTCTACTCGGGTACATTCCATTCCATTCCATTCCATTCCATTCCATTCCATTCCATTCCACTCCGTTCTACTTTGGTACATTCCATTCCATTCCATTCCATTCCATTCCATTCCATTCCATTACATTACATTCCATTCCATTCCGTTCTACTCAGGTTGATTCCATTCTATTCCATTCCATTCCATTCCATTCCATTCCATTCCATTCCATTCCATTCCATTCAATTCGATTCCATTCCATTCCATTCCATTGAATTCCATTCCATTCCATTCCATTCCATTCCATGGAATTCCATTCCGTTCCATTCCATTCCATTGAATTCCATTCCATTCCATTCCATTCCATTCCATTCCATTCCATTCCATTCTACTGGTGTCCATTCCATTCCATTCCATTCCATTCCATTCCATTCCATTCCATTCCTTTCCATTCCATTGCATTCCATTGCATTCCATTCCATTCCATTCCATTCCATTCCATTCCATTTCATTCCACTCCACTCCACTCCACTCCACTCCATTCCACTCCACACCGGTACATTCCATTCCATTCCATTCCATTCCATTCCATTCCGTGCTTCTCGGGTACATTCCGTTCCGTTCCATTCCATTCCATTCCATTCCATTCCGTTCCAGTGCACTCTACTCCACTCCACTCCACTCCACTCCACTCCGGTACATTCCATTCCATTCCATTCCATTCCATTTCCATTCCCATTCCATTTCCATTCCCGTTCCATTTCCATTCCCGTTTCTTTTCCATTCCCGTTCCATTTCCATTCCAGTTCCATTACCATTCCCGTTCCATTTCCATTCCCGATCCATTTCCATTCCCGTTCCATTTCCGTTCCCGTTCCATTTCCATTCCCGTTCCATTTCCATTCCCTTTCCATTTCCATTTCATACCATTCCGTTCTGCTCGGGTACATTCCATTCCATTCCATTGCATTCCATTCCGTTCTGCTCCTGTCCATTCCATTCCATTCCATTCCGTTCCATTCCGTTCTACTCGGGTAGATTCCATTCCATTCCATTCCATTCCATTCCATTCCATTCCATTCCATTCCATTCCATTCCATTCTACTGGTGTCCATTCCATTCCATTCCATTCTATTCCATTCCATTCCATTCCATTCCATTGCATTCCATTCCATTCCATTCCATTCCGTTCCGTTCTACTCGGTTACATTCCATTCAATTCCATTCCATTCCGTTCTACTCGGGTAGATTCCATTCCATTCCATTCCATTCCTTTCCATTCCATTGCATTCCATTGCATTGCATTGCACTCAATTCCATTCCATTCCATTCCATTCCATTCCATTCCATTCCATTCCGTTCCGTTCAACTCGGTTACATTCCATTCAATTGCATTCCATTCCGTTCTACTCGGTTACATTCCATTCCATTCCATTCCATTCCATTCCAATCCATTCCATTCCATTCCATTCCGTTCTACTCGGGTACATTCCATTCCATTCCATTCCATTCCATTCCATTCCATTCCATTCCATTCCATTGCATTCCATTCCATTCCATTCCATTCCATTCCATTCCATTCCATTGAATTCCATTCCATTCCATTCCATTCCATGGAATTCCGTTCCATTCCATTCCATTCCGTTCCGTTCCGTCCCGTTCCGTTCCGTTCCGTTCCGTTGCGTTCCGTTCCGTTCTACTCGGGTTGATTCCATTCTATTCCATTCCATTCCATTCGATACCATTCGATTCCATTCGATTCCACTCCATTCCATTCCATAGAATTCCATTCCATTCCATTCCATTCCATTGAATTCCATTCCATTCCATTCCATTCCATTGAATTCCATTCCATTCCATTCCATTCTATTGAATTCCATTCCATTCCATTCCATTCCATTCCATTCCATTCCATTCCATTCCATTCCATTCCATTCTACTGGTGTCCATTCCATTCCATTCCATTCCATTCCATTCCATTCCATTCCATTCCTTTCCATTCCATTGCATTCCATTGCATTCCATTCCATTCCATTCCATTCCATTCCATTCCATTCCACTCCACTCCACTCCACTCCACTCCATTCCACTCCACTCCACTCCGGTACATTCCATTCCATTCCATTCCATTCCATTCCATTCCATTCCGTGCTTCTCGGGTACATTCCGTTCCGTTCCATTCCATTCCATTCCATTCCATTCCGTTCCAGTGCACTCTACTCCACTCCACTCCACTCCACTCCACTCCGGTACATTCCATTCCATTCCATTCCATTCCATTTCCATTCCCATTCCATTTCCATTCCCGTTCCATTTCCATTCCCGTTTCTTTTCCATTCCCGTTCCATTTCCATTCCAGTTCCATTACCATTCCCGTTCCATTTCCATTCCCGATCCATTTCCATTCCCGTTCCATTTCCATTCCCGTTCCATTTCCATTCCCGTTCCTTTACCATTCCCGTTCCATTTCCGTTCCCGTTCCGTTTCCGTTCCCGTTCCATTTCCGTTCTCGTTCCGTTTCCATTCCCGTTCCATTTCCATTCCCTTTCCATTTCCATTTCATTCCATTCCGTTCTGCTCGGGTACATTCCATTCCATTCCATTGCATTCCATTCCGTTCTGCTCCTGTCCATTCCATTCCATTCCATTCCGTTCCATTCCGTTCTACTCGGGTAGATTCCATTCCATTCCATTCCATTCCATTCCATTCCATTCCATTCCATTCTACTGGTGTCCATTCCATTCCATTCCATTCTATTCCATTCCATTCCATTCCATTCCATTGCATTCCATTCCATTCCATTCCATTCCGTTCCGTTCTACTCGGTTACATTCCATTCAATTCCATTCCATTCCGTTCTACTCGGGTAGATTCCATTCCATTCCATTCCATTCCTTTCCATTCCATTGCATTCCATTGCATTGCATTGCACTCAATTCCATTCCATTCCATTCCATTCCATTCCATTCCATTCCATTCCGTTCCGTTCAACTCGGTTACATTCCATTCAATTACATTCCATTCCGTTCTACTCGGTTACATTCCATTCCATTCCATTCCATTCCATTCCAATCCATTCCATTCCATTCCATTCCGTTCTACTCGGGTACATTCCATTCCATTCCATTCCATTCCATTCCATTCCATTCCATTCCATTCCATTCCATTCCGTTCTACTTTGGTACATTCCATTCCATTCCATTCCATTCCATTCCATTACATTACATTCCATTCCATTCCATTCCGTTCTACTCAGGTTGATTCCATTCTATTCCATTCCATTCCATTCCATTCCATTCCATTCCATTCCATTCCATTCGATTCCATTCCATTCCATTCCATTGAATTCCATTCCATTCCATTCCATTCCATGGAATTCCATTCCATTCCATTCCATTCCATTCCATTCCATTCCATTCCATGAAATTCCATTCCATTCCATTCCATTCCATTCCATTCCATTCCATTCCATTGAATTCCATTCCATTCCATTCCATTCCATTCCATTGAATTCCATTCCGTTCCATTCCATTCCATTGAATTCCATTCCATTCCATTCCATTCCATTCCATTCCATTGATTTCCATTCCATTCCATTCCATTCCATTCCATTCCATTCCATCCCATTCCATTCCATTCCATTCCATTCCGTTCTACTCGGGTTGATTCCATTCTATTCCATTCCATTCCATTCGATCCCATTTGATTCCATTCGATTCCATTCAATTCCATTCTATTCCATTCCATTCCACTCCATTCCATTCCATTGAATTCCATTCCATTCCATTCCATTCCATTCCATGGAATTCCATTCCATTCCATTCCATTCCATTCCATAGAATTCCATTCCATTCCATTCCATTCCACTGAATTCCGTTCCATTCCATTCCATTCCGTTCCGTTCCGTTCCGTTCCGTTCCGTTGCGTTCCGTTCCGTTCCGTTGTGTTCCGTTCCGTTCTACTCGGGTTGATTCCATTCTATTCCATTCCATTCCATTCCATTCCATTCCGTTCCGTTCCGTTCCGTTGCGTTCCGTTCCGTTCCGTTGTGTTCCGTTCCGTTCTACTCGGGTTGATTCCATTCTATTCCATTCCATTCCAATCCATTCCATTCCATTCCATGGAATTCCATTCCATTCCATTCCATTCCATTCCATTCCATTCTATTCCATTCCATTCCATTCCATTGAATTCCATTCCATTCCATTCCATTCCATGGAATTCCGTTCCATTCCATTCCATTCCGTTCCGTTCCGTCCCGTTCCGTTCCGTTCCGTTGCGTTCCGTTCCGTTCTACTCGGGTTGATTCCATTCTATTCCATTCCATTCCATTCGATTCCATTCGATTCCATTCGATTCCACTCCATTCCATTCCATAGAATTCCATTCCATTCCATGCCATTCCATAGAATTCCATTCCATTCCATTCCATTCCATTGAATTCCATTCCATTCCATTCCATTCCATTGAATTCCATTCCATTCCATTCCATTCCATTCCATTCCATTCCATTCCATTCCATTCTACTGGTGTCCATTCCATTCCATTCCATTCCATTCCATTCCATTCCATTCCATTCCATTCCTTTCCATTCCATTGCATTCCATTGCATTCCATTCCATTCCATTCCATTCCATTCCATTCCATTCCACTCCACTCCACTCCACTCCACTCCATTCCACTCCACTCCACTCCGGTACATTCCATTCCATTCCATTCCTTTCCATTCCATTCCGTGCTTCTCGGGTACATTCCGTTCCGTTCCATTCCATTCCATTCCATTCCATTCCATTCCATTCCGTTCCAGTGCACTCTACTCCACTCCACTCCACTCCACTCCACTCCGGTACATTCCATTCCATTCCATTCCATTCCATTTCCATTCCCATTCCATTTCCATTCCCGTTCCATTTCCATTCCCGTTTCTTTTCCATTCCCGTTCCATTTCCATTCCAGTTCCATTACCATTCCCGTTCCATTTCCATTCCCGATCCATTTCCATTCCCGTTCCATTTCCATTCCCGTTCCATTTCCATTCCCGTTCCATTACCATTCCCGTTCCATTTCCGTTCCCGTTCCGTTTCCGTTCCCGTTCCATTTCCGTTGTCGTTCCGTTTCCGTTCCCGTTCCTTTTCCATTCCCGTTCCATTTCCGTTCCCGTTCCATTTCCATTCCCGTTCCATTTCCATTCCCTTTCCATTTCCATTTCATTCCATTCCGTTCTGCTCGGGTACATTCCATTCCATTCCATTGCATTCCATTCCGTTCTGCTCCTGTCCATTCCATTCCATTCCATTCCGTTCCATTCCATTCTACTCGGGTAGATTCCATTCCATTCCATTCCATTCCATTCCATTCCATTCCATTCCATTCCATTCCATTCTACTGGTGTCCATTCCATTCCATTCCATTCTATTCCATTCCATTCCATTCCATTCCATTGCATTCCATTCCATTCCATTCCATTCCGTTCCGTTCTACTCGGTTACATTCCATTCAATTCCATTCCATTCCGTTCTACTCGGGTAGATTCCATTCCATTCCATTCCATTCCTATCCATTCCATTGCATTCCATTGCATTGCATTGCACTCAATTCCATTCCATTCCATTCCATTCCATTCCATTCCATTCCATTCCATTCCGTTCCGTTCAACTCGGTTACATTCCATTCAATTACATTCCATTCCGTTCTACTCGGTTACATTCCATTCCATTCCATTCCATTCCATTCCAATCCATTCCATTCCATTCCATTCTGTTCTACTCGGGTACATTCCATTCCATTCCATTCCATTCCATTCCATTCCACTCCATTCCATTCCGTTCTACTTTGGTACATTCCATTCCATTCCATTCCATTCCATTCCATTCCATTCCATTACATTCCATTCCATTCCATTCCGTTCTACTCAGGTTGATTCCATTCTATTCCATTCCATTCCATTCCATTCCATTCCATTCCATTCCATTCCATTCGATTCCATTCCATTCCATTCCATTGAATTCCATTCCATTCCATTCCATTCCATTCCATTCCATGGAATTCCATTCCGTTCCATTCCATTCCATTGAATTCCATTCCATTCCATTCCATTCCATTCCATTCCATTCCATTCCATTCCATTCCATTCCATTCTACTGGTGTCCATTCCATTCCATTCCATTCCATTCCATTCCATTCCATTCCATTCCTTTCCATTCCATTGCATTCCATTGCATTCCATTCCATTCCATTCCATTCCATTCCATTCCATTCCACTCCACTCCACTCCACTCCACTCCATTCCACTCCACACCGGTACATTCCATTCCATTCCATTCCATTCCATTCCATTCCGTGCTTCTCGGGTACATTCCGTTCCGTTCCATTCCATTCCATTCCATTCCATTCCGTTCCAGTGCACTCTACTCCACTCCACTCCACTCCACTCCACTCAGGTACATTCCATTCCATTCCATTCCATTCCATTTCCATTCCCATTCCATTTCCATTCCCGTTCCATTTCCATTCCCGTTTCTTTTCCATTCCCGTTCCATTTCCATTCCAGTTCCATTACCATTCCCGTTCCATTTCCATTCCCGATCCATTTCCATTCCCGTTCCATTTCCGTTCCCGTTCCATTTCCATTCCCGTTCCATTTCCATTCCCTTTCCATTTCCATTTCATACCATTCCGTTCTGCTCGGGTACATTCCATTCCATTCCATTGCATTCCATTCCGTTCTGCTCCTGTCCATTCCATTCCATTCCATTCCGTTCCATTCCGTTCTACTCGGGTAGATTCCATTCCATTCCATTCCATTCCATTCCATTCCATTCCATTCCATTCCATTCTACTGGTGTCCATTCCATTCCATTCCATTCTATTCCATTCCATTCCATTCCATTCCATTGCATTCCATTCTATTCCATTCCATTCCGTTCCGTTCTACTCGGTTACATTCCATTCAATTCCATTCCATTCCGTTCTACTCGGGTAGATTCCATTCCATTCCATTCCATTCCTTTCCATTCCATTGCATTCCATTGCATTGCATTGCACTCAATTCCATTCCATTCCATTCCATTCCATTCCATTCCGTTCGGTTCAACTCGGTTACATTCCATTCAATTCCATTCCATTCCGTTCTACTCGGTTACATTCCATTCCATTCCATTCCATTCCATTCCAATCCATTCCATTCCATTCCATTCCGTTCTACTCGGGTACATTCCATTCCATTCCATTCCATTCCATTCCATTCCATTCCATTCCATTCCGTTCTACTTTGGTACATTCCATTCCATTCCATTCCATTCCATTCCATTCCATTCCATTCCATTCCATTGCATTCCATTCCATTCCATTCCATTCCATTCCATTCCATTCCATTGAATTCCATTCCATTCCATTCCATTCCATGGAATTCCGTTCCATTCCATTCCATTCCGTTCCGTTCCGTCCCGTTCCGTTCCGTTCCGTTCCGTTGCATTCCGTTCCGTTCTACTCGGGTTGATTCCATTCTATTCCATTCCATTCCATTCGATTCCATTCGATTCCATTCGATTCCACTCCATTCCATTCCATAGAATTCCATTCCATTCCATTCCATTCCATTGAATTCCATTCCATTCCATTCCATTCCATTCCATTCCATTCCATTCCATTCCATTCCATTCCATTCTACTGGTGTCCATTCCATTCCATTCCATTCCATTCCATTCCATTCTATTCCATTCCATTCCATTCCATTCCATTGCATTCCATTCCATTCCATTCCATTCCGTTCCGTTCTACTCGGTTACATTCCATTCAATTCCATTCCATTCCGTTCTACTCGGGTAGATTCCATTCCATTCCATTCCATTCCTTTCCATTCCATTGCATTCCATTGCATTGCATTGCACTCAATTCCATTCCATTCCATTCCATTCCATTCCATTCCATTCCATTCCGTTCCGTTCAACTCGGTTACATTCCATTCAATTGCATTCCATTCCGTTCTACTCGGTTACATTCCATTCCATTCCATTCCATTCCATTCCAATCCATTCCATTCCATTCCATTCCGTTCTACTCGGGTACATTCCATTCCATTCCATTCCATTCCATTCCATTCCATTCCATTCCATTCCATTGCATTCCATTCCATTCCATTCCATTCCATTCCATTCCATTCCATTGAATTCCATTCCATTCCATTCCATTCCATGGAATTCCGTTCCATTCCATTCCATTCCGTTCCGTTCCGTCCCGTTCCGTTCCGTTCCGTTCCGTTGCGTTCCGTTCCGTTCTACTCGGGTTGATTCCATTCTATTCCATTCCATTCCATTCGATACCATTCGATTCCATTCGATTCCACTCCATTCCATTCCATAGAATTCCATTCCATTCCATTCCATTCCATTGAATTCCATTCCATTCCATTCCATTCCATTGAATTCCATTCCATTCCATTCCATTCTATTGAATTCCATTCCATTCCATTCCATTCCATTCCATTCCATTCCATTCCATTCCATTCCATTCCATTCTACTGGTGTCCATTCCATTCCATTCCATTCCATTCCATTCCATTCCATTCCTTTCCATTCCATTGCATTCCATTGCATTCCATTCCATTCCATTCCATTCCATTCCATTCCATTCCATTCCATTCCACTCCACTCCACTCCACTCCACTCCATTCCACTCCACTCCACTCCGGTACATTCCATTCCATTCCATTCCATTCCATTCCATTCCGTGCTTCTCGGGTACATTCCGTTCCGTTCCATTCCTTTCCATTTCATTCCATTCCGTTCCAGTGCACTCTACTCCACTCCACTCCACTCCACTCCACTCCGGTACATTCCATTCCATTCCATTCCATTCCATTTCCATTCCCATTCCATTTCCATTCCCGTTCCATTTCCATTCCCGTTTCTTTTCCATTCCCGTTCCATTTCCATTCCAGTTCCATTACCATTCCCGTTCCATTTCCATTCCCGATCCATTTACATTCCCGTTCCATTTCCATTCCCGTTCCATTTCCATTCCCGTTCCATTACCATTCCGTTCCATTTCCGTTCCCGTTCCGTTTCCGTTCCCGTTCCATTTCCGTTCTCGTTCCGTTTCCGTTCCCGTTCCATTTCCATTCCCGTTCCATTTCCGTTCCCGTTCCATTTCCATTCCCGTTCCATTTCCATTCCCTTCCCATTTCCATTTCATTCCATTCCGTTCTGCTCGGGTACATTCCATTCCATTCCATTGCATTCCATTCCGTTCTGCTCCTGTCCATTCCATTCCATTCCATTCCGTTCCATTCCGTTCTACTCGGGTAGATTCCATTCCATTCCATTCCATTCCATTCCATTCCATTCCATTCCATTCCATTCCATTCTACTGGTGTCCATTCCATTCCATTCCATTCTATTCCATTCCATTCCATTCCATTCCATTGCATTCCATTCCATTCCATTCCATTCCGTTCCGTTCTACTCGGTTACATTCCATTCAATTCCATTCCATTCCGTTCTACTCGGGTAGATTCCATTCCATTCCATTCCATGCCTTTCCATTCCATTGCATTCCATTGCATTGCATTGCACTCAATTCCATTCCATTCCATTCCATTCCATTCCATTCCATTCCATTCCGTTCCGTTCAACTCGGTTACATTCCATTCAATTACATTCCATTCCGTTCTACTCGGTTACATTCCATTCCATTCCATTCCATTCCATTCCAATCCATTCCATTCCATTCCATTCCGTTCTACTCGGGTACATTCCATTCCATTCCATTCCATTCCATTCCATTCCATTCCATTCCATTCCATTCCATTCCATTCCGTTCTACTTTGGTACATTCCATTCCATTCCATTCCATTCCATTCCATTCCATTCCTTTCCATTCCATTCCATTCCGTTCTACTCAGGTTGATTCCATTCTATTCCATTCCATTCCATTCCATTCCATTCCATTCCATTCCATTCGATTCCATTCCATTCCATTCCATTGAATTCCATTCCATTCCATTCCATTCCATTCCATTCCATTGAATTCCATTCCATTCCATTCCATTCCATTCCATTGAATTCCATTCCGTTCCATTCCATTCCATTGAATTCCATTCCATTCCATTCCATTCCATTCCATTCCATTCCATTGAATTCCATTCCATTCCATTCCATTCCATTCCATTCCATTCCATTCCATCCCATTCCATTCCATTCCATTCCATTCCGTTCTACTCGGGTTGATTCCATTCTATTCCATTCCATTCCATTCGATCCCATTTGATTCCATTCGATTCCATTCAATTCCATTCGATTCCATTCCATTCCACTCCATTCCATTCCATTGAATTCCATTCCATTCCATTCCATTCCATTCCATGGAATTCCATTCCATTCCATTCCATTCCATTCCATTGAATTCCGTTCCATTCCATTCCATTCCGTTCCGTTCCGTTCCGTTCCGTTGCGTTCCGTTCCGTTCTACTCGGGTTGATTCCATTCTATTCCATTCCATTCCATTCCATTCCATTCCATTCCATTCCATTGAATTCCATTCCATTCCATTCCATTCCATTCCATTCCATTGAATTCCATTCCATTCCATTCCATAGAATTCCGTTCCATTCCATTCCATTCCATTCCATTCCATTCCATTCCATTCCATTCCATTGAATTCCATTCCATTCCATTCCATTGAATTCCATTCCGTTCCATTCCATTCCATTGAATTCCGTTCCATTCCATTCCATTCCATTCCATTCCGTTCCGTTCCGTACCGTTCCGT
The DNA here is from genome assembly GCF_029281585.2 of Gorilla gorilla gorilla. Taxonomy (NCBI): domain Eukaryota; kingdom Metazoa; phylum Chordata; class Mammalia; order Primates; family Hominidae; genus Gorilla; species Gorilla gorilla. The sequence continues at coordinate 7,918,770 of NC_073240.2, read as the reverse complement.
TCCGTTGCGTTCCGCTCCGTTCTACTCGGGTTGATACCATTCTATTCCATTCCATTCCATTCGATCCCATTCGATTCCATTCGATTCCATTCATTTCCATTCGATTCCACTCCATTCCATTCCATAGAATTCCATTCCATTCCATTCCATTCCATTCCATTCCATGGAATTCCATTCCATTCCATTCCATTCCGTTCTACTCGGGTACATTCCATTCCATTCCATTCCATTCCATTCCATTCCATTCCATTCCATTCCATTCCGTTCTACTTTGGTACATTCCATTCCATTCCATTCCATTCCATTCCATTCCATTCCATTCCATTCCATTCCATTCCATTCCATTCCATTCCATTGAATTCCATTCCATTCCATTCCATTCAATTGAATTCCGTTCCATTCCATTCCATTCCGTTCCGTTCCGTCCCGTTCCGTTCCGTTCCGTTCCGTTCCGTTGCGTTCCGTTCCGTTCTACTCGGGTTGATTAAATTCTATTCCATTCCGTTCTATTCGATTCCATTCGATTCCAATCGATTCCATTCGATTCCATTCGATTCCATTGAATTCCATTCCATTCCATTCCATTCCATTGAATTCCGTTGCATTATATTCCATTCCGTTCCGTTCCGTCCCGTTCCGTTCCGTTCCGTTCCGTTGCGTGCCGTTCCGTTCTACTCGGGTTGATTCCATTCCATTCCATTCCATTCCATTCCATTCCATTCCATTGAATTCCATTCCATTCCATTCCATTCCATTCCATTCCATTCCATTCCATTCCGTTCTACTCGGGTTGATTCCATTCTATTCCATTCCATTCCATTCCATTCCATTCCATTCCATTCCATTCCATTCCATTCGATTCCATTCCATTCCATTCCATTGAATTCCATTCCATTCCATTCCATTCCATGGAATTCCATTCCATTGAATTCCATTCCATTCCATTCCATTCCATTCCATTGAATTCCATTCCGTTCCATTCCATTCCATTGAATTCCATTCCATTCCATTCCATTCCATTCCATTCCATTCCATTCCATTGAATTCCATTCCATTCCATTCCATTCCATTCCATTCCATCCCATTCCATTCCATTCCATTCCATTCCGTTCTACTCGGGTTGATTCCATTCTATTCCATTCCATTCCATTCGATCCCATTTGATTCCATTCGATTCCATTCAATTCCATTCGATTCCATTCCATTCCACTCCATTCCATTCCATTCCATTCCATTCCATGGAATTCCATTCCATTCCATTCCATTCCATTCCATGGAATTCCATTCCATTCCATTCCATTCCATGGAATTCCATTCCATTCCATTCCATTCCATGGAATTCCATTCCATTCCATTCCATTCCATTCCATTGAATTCCATTCCATTCCATTCCATTCCATTGAATTCCGTTCCATTCCATTCCATACCCTTCCGTTCCGTCCCGTTCCGTTCCGTTCCGTTCCGTTGCGTGCCGTTCCGTTCTACTCAGGTTGATTACATTCTATTCCATTCCATTCCATTCGATTCCATTCGATTCCAATCGATTCCATTCGATTGCATTCGATTCCATTCGTTGCCATTCCATTCCATTCCATTGAATTCCATTCCGTTCCATTCCATTCCATTCCATTCCATTGAATTCCATTCCATTCCATTCCATTCCTTTCCATTCCATCGAATTCCATTCCATTCCATTCCATTCCATTCCATTCCATTCCATTGAATTCCATTCCATTCCATTCCATTCCATTCCATTGAATTCCATTCCATTCCATTCCATAGAATTCCGTTCCATTCCATTCCATTCCATTCCATTCCATTCCATTCCATTGAATTCCATTCCGTTCCATTCCATTCCATTGAATTCCGTTCCATTCCTCTCCATTCCATTCCGTTCCGTTCCGTTCCGTTCCGTTGCGTTCCGCTCCGTTCTACTCGGGTTGATTCCATTCTATTCCATTCCAGTCCATTCGATCCCATTCGATTCCATTCGATTCCATTCGATTCCATTCGATTCCACTCCATTCCATTCCATAGAATTCCATTCCATTCCATTCCACCCCATTCCATTCCATGGAATTTCATTCCATTGAATTCCATTCCATTCCATTCAATTCCATTGAATTCCATTCCATTCCATTCCATTCCATGGAATTCCATTCCATTCCATTCCATTCCATGGAATTCCATTCCATTCCATTCCATTCCATTCCATTCCATAGAATTCCATTCCATTCCATTCCATTCCATTGAATTCCATTCCATTCCATTCCATTCCATTCCGTTCCGTTCCGTTCCGTTCCGTTGCGTTCCGTTCCGTTCCGTTGTGTTCCGTTCCGTTCTACTCGGGTTGATTCCATTCTATTCCATTCCATTCCAATCCATTCCATTCCATTCCATTGAATTCCATTCCATTCCATTCCATTCCATTCCATTCCATTCCATTCCATTCCATTCCATTCCATTGAATTCCATTCCATTCCATTCCATTCCATGGAATTCCGTTCCATTCCATTCCATTCCATTCCGTTCCGTCCCGTTCCGTTCCGTTCCGTTCCGTTGCGTTCCGTTCCGTTCTACTCGGGTTGATTCCATTCTATTCCATTCCATTCCATTCGATTCCATTCGATTCCATTCGATTCCACTCCATTCCATTCCATAGAATTCCATTCCATTCCATTCCATTCCATAGAATTCCATTCCATTCCATTCCATTCCATTGAATTCCATTCCATTCCATTCCATTCCATTGAATTCCATTCCATTCCATTCCATTCCATTCCATTCCATTCCATTCCATTCCATTCCATTCTACTGGTGTCCATTCCATTCCATTCCATTCCATTCCATTCCATTCCATTCCATTCCTTTCCATTCCATTGCATTCCATTGCATTCCATTACATTCCATTCCATTCCATTCCATTCCATTCCACTCCACTCCACTCCACTCCACTCCATTCCACTCCACTCCACTCCGGTACATTCCATTCCATTCCATTCCATTCCATTCCATTCCGTGCTTCTCGGGTACATTCCGTTCCGTTCCATTCCATTCCATTCCATTCCATTCCATTCCGTTCCAGTGCACTCTACTCCACTCCACTCCACTCCACTCCACTCCGGTACATTCCATTCCATTCCATTCCATTCCATTTCCATTCCCATTCCATTTCCATTCCCGTTCCATTTCCATTCCCGTTTCTTTTCCATTCCCGTTCCATTTCCATTCCAGTTCCATTACCATTCCCGTTCCATTTCCATTCCCGATCCATTTCCATTCCCGTTCCATTTCCATTCCCGTTCCATTTCCATTCCCGTTCCATTACCATTCCCGTTCCATTTCCGTTCCCGTTCCGTTTCCGTTCCCGTTCCATTTCCGTTGTCGTTCCGTTTCCGTTCCCGTTCCTTTTCCATTCCCGTTCCATTTCCGTTCCCGTTCCATTTCCATTCCCGTTCCATTTCCATTCCCTTTCCATTTCCATTTCATTCCATTCCGTTATGCTCGGGTACATTCCATTCCATTCCATTGCATTCCATTCCGTTCTGCTCCTGTCCATTCCATTCCATTCCATTCCGTTCCATTCCATTCTACTCGGGTAGATTCCATTCCATTCCATTCCATTCCATTCCATTCCATTCCATTCCATTCCATTCCATTCTACTGGTGTCCATTCCATTCCATTCCATTCTATTCCATTCCATTCCATTCCATTCCATTGCATTCCATTCCATTCCATTCCATTCCGTTCCGTTCTACTCGGTTACATTCCATTCAATTCCATTCCATTCCGTTCTACTCGGGTAGATTCCATTCCATTCCATTCCATTCCTTTCCATTCCATTGCATTCCATTGCATTGCATTGCACTCAATTCCATTCCATTCCATTCCATTCCATTCCATTCCATTCCATTCCGTTCCGTTCAACTCGGTTACATTCCATTCAATTACATTCCATTCCGTTCTACTCGGTTACATTCCATTCCATTCCATTCCATTCCATTCCAATCCATTCCATTCCATTCCATTCTGTTCTACTCGGGTACATTCCATTCCATTCCATTCCATTCCATTCCATTCCATTCCATTCCGTTCTACTTTGGTACATTCCATTCCATTCCATTCCATTCCATTCCATTCCATTCCATTCCATTCCATTCCATTCCATTCCATTCCATGGAATTCCATTCCGTTCCATTCCATTCCATTGAATTCCATTCCATTCCATTCCATTCCATTCCATTCCATTCCATTCCATTCCATTCTACTGGTGTCCATTCCATTCCATTCCATTCCATTCCATTCCATTCCTTTCCATTCCATTGCATTCCATTGCATTCCATTCCATTCCATTCCATTCCATTCCATTCCATTCCACTCCACTCCACTCCACTCCACTCCATTCCACTCCACTCCACTCCGGTACATTCCATTCCATTCCATTCCATTCCATTCCATTCCGTGCTTCTCGGGTACATTCCGTTCCGTTCCATTCCATTCCATTCCATTCCATTCCGTTCCAGTGCACTCTACTCCACTCCACTCCACTCCACTCCACTCCGGTACATTCCATTCCATTCCATTCCATTCCATTTCCATTCCCATTCCATTTCTATTCCCGTTCCATTTCCATTCCCGTTCCATTTCCATTCCCGTTCCATTTCCGTTCCCGTTCCATTTCCATTCCCGTTCCATTTCCATTCCCTTCCCATTTCCATTTCATTCCATTCCGTTCTGCTCGGGTACATTCCATTCCATTCCATTGCATTCCATTCCGTTCTGCTCCTGTCCATTCCATTCCATTCCATTCCGTTCCATTCCGTTCTACTCGGGTAGATTCCATTCCATTCCATTCCATTCCATTCCATTCCATTCCATTCCATTCCATTCCATTCTACTGGTGTCCATTCCATTCCATTCCATTCTATTCCATTCCATTCCATTCCATTCCATTGCATTCCATTCCATTCCATTCCATTCCGTTCCGTTCTACTCGGTTACATTCCATTCAATTCCATTCCATTCCGTTCTACTCGGGTAGATTCCATTCCATTCCATTCCATGCCTTTCCATTCCATTGCATTCCATTGCATTGCATTGCACTCAATTCCATTCCATTCCATTCCATTCCATTCCATTCCATTCCATTCCGTTCCGTTCAACTCGGTTACATTCCATTCAATTACATTCCATTCCGTTCTACTCGGTTACATTCCATTCCATTCCATTCCATTCCATTCCAATCCATTCCATTCCATTCCATTCCGTTCTACTCGGGTACATTCCATTCCATTCCATTCCATTCCATTCCATTCCATTCCATTCCATTCCATTCCATTCCATTCCGTTCTACTTTGGTACATTCCATTCCATTCCATTCCATTCCATTCCATTCCATTCCTTTCCATTCCATTCCATTCCGTTCTACTCAGGTTGATTCCATTCTATTCCATTCCATTCCATTCCATTCCATTCCATTCCATTCCATTCGATTCCATTCCATTCCATTCCATTGAATTCCATTCCATTCCATTCCATTCCATTCCATTCCATTGAATTCCATTCCATTCCATTCCATTCCATTCCATTGAATTCCATTCCGTTCCATTCCATTCCATTGAATTCCATTCCATTCCATTCCATTCCATTCCATTCCATTCCATTGAATTCCATTCCATTCCATTCCATTCCATTCCATTCCATTCCATTCCATCCCATTCCATTCCATTCCATTCCATTCCGTTCTACTCGGGTTGATTCCATTCTATTCCATTCCATTCCATTCTATCCCATTTGATTCCATTCGATTCCATTCAATTCCATTCGATTCCATTCCATTCCACTCCATTCCATTCCATTGAATTCCATTCCATTCCATTCCATTCCATTCCATGGAATTCCATTCCATTCCATTCCATTCCATTCCATTGAATTCCGTTCCATTCCATTCCATTCCGTTCCGTTCCGTTCCGTTCCGTTGCGTTCCGTTCCGTTCTACTCGGGTTGATTCCATTCTATTCCATTCCATTCCATTCCATTCCATTCCATTCCATTCCATTGAATTCCATTCCATTCCATTCCATTCCATTCCATTCCATTGAATTCCATTCCATTCCATTCCATAGAATTCCGTTCCATTCCATTCCATTCCATTCCATTCCATTCCATTCCATTCCATTCCATTGAATTCCATTCCATTCCATTCCATTGAATTCCATTCCGTTCCATTCCATTCCATTGAATTCCGTTCCATTCCATTCCATTCCATTCCATTCCGTTCCGTTCCGTACCGTTCCGTTCCGTTGCGTTCCGCTCCGTTCTACTCGGGTTGATACCATTCTATTCCATTCCATTCCATTCGATCCCATTCGATTCCATTCGATTCCATTCATTTCCATTCGATTCCACTCCATTCCATTCCATAGAATTCCATTCCATTCCATTCCATTCCATTCCATTCCATGGAATTCCATTCCATTCCATTCCATTCCGTTCTACTCGGGTACATTCCATTCCATTCCATTCCATTCCATTCCATTCCATTCCATTCCATTCCATTCCATTCCGTTCTACTTTGGTACATTCCATTCCATTCCATTCCATTCCATTCCATTCCATTCCATTCCATTCCATTCCATTCCATTCCATTCCATTCCATTGAATTCCATTCCATTCCATTCCATTCAATTGAATTCCGTTCCATTCCATTCCATTCCGTTCCGTTCCGTCCCGTTCCGTTCCGTTCCGTTCCGTTCCGTTGCGTTCCGTTCCGTTCTACTCGGGTTGATTAAATTCTATTCCATTCCGTTCTATTCGATTCCATTCGATTCCAATCGATTCCATTCGATTCCATTCGATTCCATTGAATTCCATTCCATTCCATTCCATTCCATTGAATTCCGTTGCATTATATTCCATTCCGTTCCGTTCCGTCCCGTTCCGTTCCGTTCCGTTCCGTTGCGTGCCGTTCCGTTCTACTCGGGTTGATTCCATTCCATTCCATTCCATTCCATTCCATTCCATTCCATTGAATTCCATTCCATTCCATTCCATTCCATTCCATTCCATTCCATTCCATTCCGTTCTACTCGGGTTGATTCCATTCTATTCCATTCCATTCCATTCCATTCCATTCCATTCCATTCCATTCCATTCCATTCGATTCCATTCCATTCCATTCCATTGAATTCCATTCCATTCCATTCCATTCCATGGAATTCCATTCCATGGAATTCCATTCCATTCCATTCCATTCCATTCCATTCCATTCCATTGAATTCCATTCCATTCCATTCCATTCCATTCCATTGAATTCCATTCCGTTCCATTCCATTCCATTGAATTCCATTCCATTCCATTCCATTCCATTCCATTCCATTCCATTCCATTGAATTCCATTCCATTCCATTCCATTCCATTCCATTCCATCCCATTCCATTCCATTCCATTCCATTCCGTTCTACTCGGGTTGATTCCATTCTATTCCATTCCATTCCATTCGATCCCATTTGATTCCATTCGATTCCATTCAATTCCATTCGATTCCATTCCATTCCACTCCATTCCATTCCATTCCATTCCATTCCATGGAATTCCATTCCATTCCATTCCATTCCATTCCATGGAATTCCATTCCATTCCATTCCATTCCATGGAATTCCATTCCATTCCATTCCATTCCATGGAATTCCATTCCATTCCATTCCATTCCATTCCATTGAATTCCATTCCATTCCATTCCATTCCATTGAATTCCGTTCCATTCCATTCCATACCCTTCCGTTCCGTCCCGTTCCGTTCCGTTCCGTTCCGTTGCGTGCCGTTCCGTTCTACTCAGGTTGATTACATTCTATTCCATTCCATTCCATTCGATTCCATTCGATTCCAATCGATTCCATTCGATTGCATTCGATTCCATTCGTTGCCATTCCATTCCATTCCATTGAATTCCATTCCGTTCCATTCCATTCCATTCCATTCCATTGAATTCCATTCCATTCCATTCCATTCCTTTCCATTCCATCGAATTCCATTCCATTCCATTCCATTCCATTCCATTCCATTCCATTGAATTCCATTCCATTCCATTCCATTCCATTCCATTGAATTCCATTCCATTCCATTCCATAGAATTCCGTTCCATTCCATTCCATTCCATTCCATTCCATTCCATTCCATTGAATTCCATTCCGTTCCATTCCATTCCATTGAATTCCGTTCCATTCCTCTCCATTCCATTCCGTTCCGTTCCGTTCCGTTCCGTTGCGTTCCGCTCCGTTCTACTCGGGTTGATTCCATTCTATTCCATTCCAGTCCATTCGATCCCATTCGATTCCATTCGATTCCATTCGATTCCATTCGATTCCACTCCATTCCATTCCATAGAATTCCATTCCATTCCATTCCACCCCATTCCATTCCATGGAATTTCATTCCATTGAATTCCATTCCATTCCATTCAATTCCATTGAATTCCATTCCATTCCATTCCATTCCATGGAATTCCATTCCATTCCATTCCATTCCATGGAATTCCATTCCATTCCATTCCATTCCATTCCATTCCATAGAATTCCATTCCATTCCATTCCATTCCATTGAATTCCATTCCATTCCATTCCATTCCATTCCGTTCCGTTCCGTTCCGTTCCGTTGCGTTCCGTTCCGTTCCGTTGTGTTCCGTTCCGTTCTACTCGGGTTGATTCCATTCTATTCCATTCCATTCCAATCCATTCCATTCCATTCCATTGAATTCCATTCCATTCCATTCCATTCCATTCCATTCCATTCCATTCCATTCCATTCCATTCCATTGAATTCCATTCCATTCCATTCCATTCCATGGAATTCCGTTCCATTCCATTCCATTCCATTCCGTTCCGTCCCGTTCCGTTCCGTTCCGTTCCGTTGCGTTCCGTTCCGTTCTACTCGGGTTGATTCCATTCTATTCCATTCCATTCCATTCGATTCCATTCGATTCCATTCGATTCCACTCCATTCCATTCCATAGAATTCCATTCCATTCCATTCCATTCCATAGAATTCCATTCCATTCCATTCCATTCCATTGAATTCCATTCCATTCCATTCCATTCCATTGAATTCCATTCCATTCCATTCCATTCCATTCCATTCCATTCCATTCCATTCCATTCCATTCTACTGGTGTCCATTCCATTCCATTCCATTCCATTCCATTCCATTCCATTCCATTCCATTCCTTTCCATTCCATTGCATTCCATTGCATTCCATTACATTCCATTCCATTCCATTCCATTCCATTCCACTCCACTCCACTCCACTCCACTCCATTCCACTCCACTCCACTCCGGTACATTCCATTCCATTCCATTCCATTCCATTCCATTCCGTGCTTCTCGGGTACATTCCGTTCCGTTCCATTCCATTCCATTCCATTCCATTCCATTCCGTTCCAGTGCACTCTACTCCACTCCACTCCACTCCACTCCACTCCGGTACATTCCATTCCATTCCATTCCATTCCATTTCCATTCCCATTCCATTTCCATTCCCGTTCCATTTCCATTCCCGTTTCTTTTCCATTCCCGTTCCATTTCCATTCCAGTTCCATTACCATTCCCGTTCCATTTCCATTCCCGATCCATTTCCATTCCCGTTCCATTTCCATTCCCGTTCCATTTCCATTCCCGTTCCATTACCATTCCCGTTCCATTTCCGTTCCCGTTCCGTTTCCGTTCCCGTTCCATTTCCGTTGTCGTTCCGTTTCCGTTCCCGTTCCTTTTCCATTCCCGTTCCATTTCCGTTCCCGTTCCATTTCCATTCCCGTTCCATTTCCATTCCCTTTCCATTTCCATTTCATTCCATTCCGTTATGCTCGGGTACATTCCATTCCATTCCATTGCATTCCATTCCGTTCTGCTCCTGTCCATTCCATTCCATTCCATTCCGTTCCATTCCATTCTACTCGGGTAGATTCCATTCCATTCCATTCCATTCCATTCCATTCCATTCCATTCCATTCCATTCCATTCTACTGGTGTCCATTCCATTCCATTCCATTCTATTCCATTCCATTCCATTCCATTCCATTGCATTCCATTCCATTCCATTCCATTCCGTTCCGTTCTACTCGGTTACATTCCATTCAATTCCATTCCATTCCGTTCTACTCGGGTAGATTCCATTCCATTCCATTCCATTCCTTTCCATTCCATTGCATTCCATTGCATTGCATTGCACTCAATTCCATTCCATTCCATTCCATTCCATTCCATTCCATTCCATTCCGTTCCGTTCAACTCGGTTACATTCCATTCAATTACATTCCATTCCGTTCTACTCGGTTACATTCCATTCCATTCCATTCCATTCCATTCCAATCCATTCCATTCCATTCCATTCTGTTCTACTCGGGTACATTCCATTCCATTCCATTCCATTCCATTCCATTCCATTCCATTCCGTTCTACTTTGGTACATTCCATTCCATTCCATTCCATTCCATTCCATTCCATTCCATTCCATTCCATTCCATTCCATTCCATTCCATGGAATTCCATTCCGTTCCATTCCATTCCATTGAATTCCATTCCATTCCATTCCATTCCATTCCATTCCATTCCATTCCATTCCATTCCATTCTACTGGTGTCCATTCCATTCCATTCCATTCCATTCCATTCCATTCCTTTCCATTCCATTGCATTCCATTGCATTCCATTCCATTCCATTCCATTCCATTCCATTCCATTCCACTCCACTCCACTCCACTCCACTCCATTCCACTCCACTCCACTCCGGTACATTCCATTCCATTCCATTCCATTCCATTCCATTCCGTGCTTCTCGGGTACATTCCGTTCCGTTCCATTCCATTCCATTCCATTCCATTCCGTTCCAGTGCACTCTACTCCACTCCACTCCACTCCACTCCACTCCGGTACATTCCATTCCATTCCATTCCATTCCATTCCGTGCTTCTCGGGTACATTCCGTTCCGTTCCATTCCATTCCATTCCATTCCATTCCGTTCCAGTGCACTCTACTCCACTCCACTCCACTCCACTCCACTCCGGTACATTCCATTCCATTCCATTCCATTCCATTTCCATTCCCATTCCATTTCTATTCCCGTTCCATTTCCATTCCCGTTTCTTTTCCATTCCCGTTCCATTTCCATTCCAGTTCCATTACCATTCCCGTTCCATTTCCATTCCCGATCCATTTCCATTCCCGTTCCATTTCCGTTCCCGTTCCATTTCCATTCCCGTTCCATTTCCATTCCCTTTCCATTTCCATTTCATTCCATTCCGTTCTGCTCGGGTACATTCCATTCCATTCCATTGCATTCCATTCCGTTCTGCTCCTGTCCATTCCATTCCATTCCATTCCGTTCCATTCCGTTCTACTCAGGTAGATTCCATTCCATTCCATTCCATTCCATTCCATTCCATTCCATTCCATTCCATTCCATTCCATTCCATTCTACTGGTGTCCATTCCATTCCATTCCATTCTATTCCATTCCATTCCATTCCATTCCATTGCATTCCATTCCATTCCATTCCATTCCGTTCCGTTCTACTCGGTTACATTCCATTCAATTCCATTCCATTCCGTTCTACTCGGGTAGATTCCATTCCATTCCATTCCATTCCTTTCCATTCCATTGCATTCCATTGCATTGCATTGCACTCAATTCCATTCCATTCCATTCCATTCCATTCCATTCCATTCCATTCCGTTCCGTTCAACTCGGTTACATTCCATTCAATTCCATTCCATTCCGTTCTACTCGGTTACATTCCATTCCATTCCATTCCATTCCATTCCAATCCATTCCATTCCATTCCATTCCGTTCTACTCGGGTACATTCAATTCCATTCCATTCCATTCCATTCCATTCCATTCCATTCCATTCCGTTCTACTTTGGTACATTCCATTCCATTCCATTCCATTCCATTCCATTCCATTCCATTCCATTCCATTCCATTGAATTCCATTCCATTCCATTGAATTCCATTCCATTCCATTCCATTCCATTGAATTCCGTTCCATTCCATTCCATTCCATTCCATTCCATTGAATTCCATTCCATTCCATTCCATAGAATTCCGTTCCATTCCATTCCATTCCATTCCATTCCATTCCATTCCATTCCATTCCATTGAATTCAATTCCATTCCATTCCATTCCTTTCCATTGAATTCCATTCTGTTCCATTCCATTCCTTTGAATTCCGTTCCATTCCATTCCATTCCATTCCTTTCCGTTCCGTTCCGTTCCGTTCCGTTCCGTTGCGTTCCGCTCCGTTCTACTCGGGTTGATTCCATTCTATTCCATTCCATTCCATTCGATCCCATTCGATTCCATTCGATTCCATTCGATTCCATTCGATTCCACTCCATTCCATTCCATAGAATTCCATTCCATTCCATTCCATTTGAATTCCATTCCATTCCATTCCATTCCATTCCATTCCATTCCATTCCATTCCATTCCATTGAATTCCATTCCATTCCATTCCATTCCATTGAATTCCGTTCCTTTCCATTCCATTCCGTTCCGTTCCGTTCCGTTCCGTTCCGTTGCGTTCCGTTCCGTTCCGTTGCGTTCCGTTCCGTTCTACTCGGGTTGATTCCATTCTATTCCATTCCATTCCATTCCATTCCATTCCATTCCATTGAATTCCATTCCATTCCATTTAATTCCATAGAATTCCGTTCCATTCCATTCCATACCCTTCCGTTCCGTCCCGTTCCGTTCCGTTCCGTTCCGTTGCGTGCCGTTCCGTTCTACTCAGGTTGATTACATTCTATTCCATTCCATTCCATTCGATTCCATTCGATTCCAATCGATTCCATTCGATTGCATTCGATTCCATTCGTTGCCATTCCATTCCATTCCATTGAATTCCATTCCGTTCCATTCCATTCCATTCCATTCCATTGAATTCCATTCCATTCCATTCCATTCCTTTCCATTCCATTGAATTCCATTCCATTCCATTCCATTCCATTCCATTCCATTCCATTGAATTCCATTCCATTCCATTCCATTCCATTCCATTGAATTCCATTCCATTCCATTCCATAGAATTCCGTTCCATTCCATTCCATTCCATTCCATTCCATTCCATCCCATTCCATTGAATTCCATTCCGTTCCATTCCATTCCATTGAATTCCGTTCCATTCCACTCCATTCCATTCCGTTCCGTTCCATTCCGTTCCGTTCCGTTCCGTTGCGTTCCGCTCCGTTCTACTCGGGTTGATTCCATTCTATTCCATTCCAGTCCATTCGATCCCATTCGATTCCATTCGATTCCATTCGATTCCATTCGATTCCACTCCATTCCATTCCATAGAATTCCATTCCATTCCATTCCATCCCATTCCATTCCATTGAATTCCATTCCATTCCATTCCATTCCATTCCATTCCATTCCATTGAATTCCATTCCATTCCATTCCATTCCATTGAATTCCATTCCATTCCATTCCATTCCATGGAATTGCATTCCATTCCATTCCATGGAATTCCATTCCATTCCATTCCATTCCATGGAATTCCATTCCATTCCATTCCATTCCATTCCATTCCATTCCATTCCATTCCATTCCATTCCATTCCATTCCATTCCATTCCATTCCATTCCATAGAATTCCATTCCATTCCATTCCATTCCATTGAATTCCGTTCCTTTCCATTCCATTCCGTTCCGTTCCGTTCCGTTCCGTTCCGTTGCGTTCTGTTCCGTTCCGTTGTGTTCCGTTCCGTTCTACTCGGGTTGATTCCATTCTATTCCATTCCATTCCAATCCATTCCATTCCATTCCATTGAATTCCATTCCATTCCATTCCATTCCATTCCATTCCATTCCATTCCATTCCATTGCATTCCATTCCATTCCATTCCATTCCATTCCATTCCATTGAATTCCATTCCATTCCATTCCATTCCATTGAATTCCATTCCATTCCATTCCATTCCATTCCATTCCATCCCATTCCATTCCATTCCATTCCATTCCGTTCTACTCGGGTTGATTCCATTCTATTCCATTCCATTCCATTCGATCCCATTTGATTCCATTCGATTCCATTCAATTCCATTCGATTCCATTCCATTCCACTCCATTCCATTCCATTGAATTCCATTCCATTCCATTCCATTCCATTCCATGGAATTCCATTCCATTCCATTCCATTCCATGGAGTTCCATTCCATTCCATTCCATTCCATGGAATTCCATTCCATTCCATTCCATTCCATTCCATTGAATTCCATTCCATTCCATTCCATTCCATTGAATTCCGTTCCATTCCATTCCATACCCTTCCGTTCCGTCCCGTTCCGTTCCGTTCCGTTCCGTTGCGTGCCGTTCCGTTCTACTCAGGTTGATTACATTCTATTCCATTCCATTCCATTCGATTCCATTCGATTCCAATCGATTCCATTCGATTGCATTCGATTCCATTCGTTGCCATTCCATTCCATTCCATTGAATTCCATTCCGTTCCATTCCATTCCATTCCATTCCATTGAATTCCATTCCATTCCATTCCATTCCTTTCCATTCCATTGAATTCCATTCCATTCCATTCCATTCCATTCCATTGAATTCCATTCCATTCCATTCCATTCCATTCCATTGAATTCCATTCCATTCCATTCCATAGAATTCCGTTCCATTCCATTCCATTCCATTCCATTCCATTCCATTCCATTCCATTCCATTGAATTCCATTCCGTTCCATTCCATTCCATTGAATTCCGTTCCATTCCACTCCATTCCATTCCGTTCCGTTCCGTTCCGTTCCGTTCCGTTGCGTTCCGCTCCGTTCTACTCGGGTTGATTCCATTCTATTCCATTCCAGTCCATTCGATCCCATTCGATTCCATTCGATTCCATTCGATTCCATTCGATTCCACTCCATTCCATTCCATAGAATTCCATTCCATACCATTCCACCCCATTCCATTCCATTGAATTCCATTCCATTCCATTCCATTCCATTCCATTCAATTCCATTGAATTCCATTCCATTCCATTCCATTCCATTCCATTCCATAGAATTCCATTCCATTCCATTCCATTCCATTGAATTCCGTTCCATTCCATTCCATTCCATTCCGTTCCGTTCCGTTCCATTCCGTTGCGTTCCGTTCCGTTCCGTTGTGTTCCGTTCCGTTCTACTCGGGTTGATTCCATTCTATTCCATTCCATTCCAATCCATTCCATTCCATTCCATTGAATTCCATTCCATTCCATTCCATTCCATTCCATTCCATTCCATTCCATTCTATTCCATTCCATTCCATTCCATTCCATTGAATTCCATTCCATTCCATTCCATTCCATGGAATTCCGTTATATTCCATTCCATTCCGTTCCGTTCCGTCCCGTTCCGTTCCGTTCCGTTCCGTTGCGTTCCGTTCCGTTCTACTGGGGTTGATTCCATTCTATTCCATTCCATTCCATTCGATTCCATTCCATTCCATTCGATTCCACTCCATTCCATTCCATAGAATTCCATTCCATTCCATTCCATTCCATAGAATTCCATTCCATTCCATTCCATTCCATTGAATTCCATTCCATTCCATTCCATTCCATTGAATTCCATTCCATTCCATTCCATTCCATTCCATTCCATTCCATTCCATTCCATTCCATTCTACTGGTGTCCATTCCATTCCATTCCATTCCATTCCATTCCATTCCATTCCATTCCATTGCATTCCATTCCTTTCCATTCCATTGCATTCCATTGCATTCCATTCCATTCCATTCCATTCCATTCCATTCCATTCCATTCCACTCCACTCCACTCCACTCCACTCCATTCCACTCCACTCCACTCCGGTACATTCCATTCCATTCCATTCCATTCCATTCCATTCCGTGCTTCTCGGGTACATTCCGTTCCGTTCCATTCCATTCCATTCCATTCCATTCCATTCCGTTCCAGTGCACTCTACTCCACTCCACTCCACTCCACTCCACTCCGGTACATTCCATTCCATTCCATTCCATTCCATTTCCATTCCCATTCCATTTCCATTCCCGTTCCATTTCCATTCCCGTTTCTTTTCCATTCCCGTTCCATTTCCATTCCAGTTCCATTACCATTCCCGTTCCATTTCCATTCCCGATCCATTTCCATTCCCGTTCCATTTCCATTCCCGTTCCATTTCCATTCCCGTTCCATTACCATTCCCGTTCCATTTCCGTTCCCGTTCCGTTTCCGTTCCCGTTCCATTTCCGTTGTCGTTCCGTTTCCGTTCCCGTTCCTTTTCCATTCCCGTTCCATTTCCGTTCCCGTTCCATTTCCATTCCCGTTCCATTTCCATTCCCTTTCCATTTCCATTTCATTCCATTCCGTTCTGCTCGGGTACATTCCATTCCATTCCATTGCATTCCATTCCGTTCTGCTCCTGTCCATTCCATTCCATTCCATTCCGTTCCATTCCATTCTACTCGGGTAGATTCCATTCCATTCCATTCCATTCCATTCCATTCCATTCCATTCCATTCCATACTACTGGTGTCCATTCCATTCCATTCCATTCTATTCCATTCCATTCCATTCCATTCCATTGCATTCCATTCCATTCCATTCCATTCCGTTCCGTTCTACTCGGTTACATTCCATTCAATTCCATTCCATTCCGTTCTACTCGGGTAGATTCCATTCCATTCCATTCCATTCCTTTCCATTCCATTGCATTCCATTGCATTGCATTGCACTCAATTCCATTCCATTCCATTCCATTCCATTCCATTCCATTCCATTCCATTCCGTTCCGTTCAACTCGGTTACATTCCATTCAATTCCATTCCATTCCGTTCTACTCGGTTACATTCCATTCCATTCCATTCCATTCCATTCCAATCCATTCCATTCCATTCCATTCCGTTCTACTCGGGTACATTCCATTCCATTCCATTCCATTCCATTCCATTCCATTCCATTCCATTCCATTCCGTTCTACTTTGGTACATTCCATTCCATTCCATTCCATTCCATTCCATTCCATTCCATTCCATTCCATTGCATTCCATTCCATTCCATTCCATTCCATTCCATTCCATTCCATTGAATTCCATTCCATTCCATTCCATTCCATGGAATTCCGTTCCATTCCATTCCATTCCGTTCCGTTCCGTCCCGTTCCGTTCCGTTCTGTTCCGTTGCGTTCCGTTCCGTTCTACTCGGGTTGATTCCATTCTATTCCATTCCATTCCATTCGATTCCATTCGATTCCATTCGATTCCACTCCATTCCATTCCATAGAATTCCATTCCATTCCATTCCATTCCATTGAATTCCATTCCATTCCATTCCATTCCATTGAATTCCATTCCATTCCATTCCATTCCATTGAATTCCATTCCATTCCATTCCATTCCATTCCATTCCATTCCATTCCATTCCATTGAATTGCACTCAATTCCATTCCATTCCATTCCATTCCATTCCATTCCATTCCATTCCGTTCCGTTCAACTCGGTTACATTCCATTCAATTACATTCCATTCCGTTCTACTCGGTTACATTCCATTCCATTCCATTCCATTCCATTCCAATCCATTCCATTCCATTCCATTCTGTTCTACTCGGGTACATTCCATTCCATTCCATTCCATTCCATTCCATTCCATTCCATTCCATTCCGTTCTACTTTGGTACATTCCATTCCATTCCATTCCATTCCATTCCATTCCATTCCATTCCATTACATTCCATTCCATTCCATTCCGTTCTACTCAGGTTGATTCCATTCTATTCCATTCCATTCCATTCCATTCCATTCCATTCCATTCCATTCCATTCCATTCGATTCCATTCCATTCCATTCCATTGAATTCCATTCCATTCCATTCCATTCCATTCCATGGAATTCCATTCCGTTCCATTCCATTCCATTGAATTCCATTCCATTCCATTCCATTCCATTCCATTCCATTCCATTCCATTCCATTCCATTCCATTCTACTGGTGTCCATTCCATTCCATTCCATTCCATTCCTTTCCATTCCATTGCATTCCATTGCATTCCATTCCATTCCATTCCATTCCATTCCATTCCATTCCATTCCACTCCACTCCACTCCGGTACATTCCATTCCATTCCATTCCATTCCATTCCATTCCGTGCTTCTCGGGTACATTCCGTTCCGTTCCATTCCATTCCATTCCATTCCATTCCGTTCCAGTGCACTCTACTCCACTCCACTCCACTCCACTCCACTCCGGTACATTCCATTCCATTCCATTCCATTCCATTTCCATTCCCATTCCATTTCCATTCCCGTTCCATTTCCATTCCCGTTTCTTTTCCATTCCCGTTCCATTTCCATTCCAGTTCCATTACCATTCCCGTTCCATTTCCATTCCCGATCCATTTCCATTCCCGTTCCATTTCCGTTCCCGTTCCATTTCCATTCCCGTTCCATTTCCATTCCCTTTCCATTTCCATTTCATACCATTCCGTTCTGCTCGGGTACATTCCATTCCATTCCATTGCATTCCATTCCGTTCTGCTCCTGTCCATTCCATTCCATTCCATTCCGTTCCATTCCGTTCTACTCGGGTAGATTCCATTCCATTCCATTCCATTCCATTCCATTCCATTCCATTCCATTCCATTCCATTCCATTCCATTCCATTCTACTGGTGTCCATTCCATTCCATTCCATTCTATTCCATTCCATTCCATTCCATTCCATTGCATTCCATTCCATTCCATTCCATTCCGTTCCGTTCTACTCGGTTACATTCCATTCAATTCCATTCCATTCCGTTCTACTCGGGTAGATTCCATTCCATTCCATTCCATTCCTTTCCATTCCATTGCATTCCATTGCATTGCATTGCACTCAATTCCATTCCATTCCATTCCATTCCATTCCATTCCATTCCATTCCGTTCCGTTCAACTCGGTTACATTCCATTCAATTGCATTCCATTCCGTTCTACTCGGTCACATTCCATTCCATTCCATTCCATTCCATTCCATTCCATTCCATTCCATTCCATTGAATTCCATTCCATTCCATTCCATTCCATTCCATTCCATTCCATTGAATTCCATTCCATTCCATTCCATTCCATTCCATTCCATTCCATTCCATTGAATTCCATTCCATTCCATTCCATTCCATGGAATTCCGTTCCATTCCATTCCATTCCGTTCCGTTCCGTCCCGTTCCGTTCCGTTCCGTTCCGTTGCGTTCCGTTCCGTTCTACTCGGGTTGATTCCATTCTATTCCATTCCATTCCATTCGATTCCATTCGATTCCATTCGATTCCACTCCATTCCATTCCATAGAATTCCATTCCATTCCATTCCATTCCATTGAATTCCATTCCATTCCATTCCATTCCATTGAATTCCATTCCATTCCATTCCATTCCATTTCATTCCATTCCATTCCATTCCATTCTACTGGTGTCCATTCCATTCCATTCCATTCCATTCCATTCCATTCCATTCCATTCCTTTCCATTCCATTGCATTCCATTCCATTCCATTCCATTCCATTCCATTCCATTCCACTCCACTCCACTCCCCTCCACTCCATTCCACTCCACTCCACTCCGGTACATGCCATTCCATTCCATTCCATTCCATTCCATTCCGTGCTTCTCGGGTACATTCCGTTCCGTTCCATTCCATTCCATTCCATTCCATTCCGTTCCAGTGCACTCTACTCCACTCCACTCCACTCCACTCCACTCCATTCCACTCCACACCGGTACATTCCATTCCATTCCATTCCATTCCATTCCATTCCGTGCTTCTCGGGTACATTCCGTTCCGTTCCATTCCATTCCATTCCATTCCATTCCGTTCCAGTGCACTCTACTCCACTCCACTCCACTCCACTCCACTCCGGTACATTCCATTCCATTCCATTCCATTCCATTTCCATTCCCATTCCATTTCCATTCCCGTTCCATTTCCATTCCCGTTTCTTTTCCATTCCCGTTCCATTTCCATTCCAGTTCCATTACCATTCCCGTTCCATTTCCATTCCCGATCCATTTCCATTCCCGTTCCATTTCCGTTCCCGTTCCATTTCCATTCCCGTTCCATTTCCATTCCCTTTCCATTTCCATTTCATACCATTCCGTTCTGCTCGGGTACATTCCATTCCATTCCATTGCATTCCATTCCGTTCTGCTCCTGTCCATTCCATTCCATTCCGTTCCGTTCCGTTCCGTTCCGTTCCGTTGCGTTCCGTTCCGTTTCGTTGTGTTCCGTTCCGTTCTACTCGGGTTGATTCCATTCTATTCCATTCCATTCCAATCCATTCCATTCCATTCCATTGAATTCCATTCCATTCCATTCCATTCCATTCCATTCCATTCCATAGAATTCCATTCCATTCCATTCCATTCCATTCCATTCCATTCCATTCCATTCCATTCCATTGAATTCCATTCCATTCCATTCCATTCCATGGAATTCCGTTCCATTCCATTCCATTCCGTTCCGTTCCGTCCCGTTCCGTTCCGTTCCGTTCCGTTGCGTTCCGTTCCATTCTACTCGGGTTGATTCCATTCTATTCCATTCCATTCCATTCGATTCCATTCGATTCCATTCGATTCCACTCCGTTCCATTCCATAGAATTCCATTCCATTCCATTCCATTCCATTGAATTCCATTCCATTCCATTCCATTCCATTGAATTCCATTCCATTCCATTCCATTCCATTGAATTCCATTCCATTCCATTCCATTCTACTGGTGTCCATTCCATTCCATTCCATTCCATTCCATTCCATTCCATTCCTTTCCATTCCATTGCATTCCATTCCATTCCATTCCATTCCATTCCATTCCATTCCACTCCACTCCACTCCACTCCACTCCATTCCACTCCACTCCACTCCGGTACATGCCATTCCATTCCATTCCATTCCATTCCATTCCGTGCTTCTCGGGTACATTCCGTTCCGTTCCATTCCATTCCATTCCATTCCATTCCGTTCCAGTGCACTCTACTCCACTCCACTCCACTCCACTCCACTCCACTCCATTCCACTCCACACCGGTACATTCCATTCCATTCCATTCCATTCCATTCCATTCCATTCCGTGCTTCTCGGGTACATTCCGTTCCGTTCCATTCCATTCCATTCCATTCCATTCCGTTCCAGTGCACTCTACTCCACTCCACTCCACTCCACTCCACTCCGGTACATTCCATTCCATTCCATTCCATTCCATTTCCATTCCCATTCCATTTCCATTCCCGTTCCATTTCCATTCCCGTTTCTTTTCCATTCCCGTTCCATTTCCATTCCAGTTCCATTACCATTCCCGTTCCATTTCCATTCCCGATCCATTTCCATTCCCGTTCCATTTCCGTTCCCGTTCCATTTCCATTCCCGTTCCATTTCCATTCCCTTTCCATTTCCATTTCATACCATTCCGTTCTGCTCGGGTACATTCCATTCCATTCCATTGCATTCCATTCCGTTCTGCTCCTGTCCATTCCATTCCATTCCATTCCGTTCCATTCCGTTCTACTCGGGTAGATTCCATTCCATTCCATTCCATTCCATTCCATTCCATTCCATTCCATTCCATTCCATTCTACTGGTGTCCATTCCATTCCATTCCATTCTATTCCATTCCATTCCATTCCATTCCATTGCATTCCATTCCATTCCATTCCATTCCGTTCCGTTCTACTCGGTTACATTCCATTCAATTCCATTCCATTCCGTTCTACTCGGGTAGATTCCATTCCATTCCATTCCATTCCTTTCCATTCCATTGCATTCCATTGCATTGCATTGCACTCAATTCCATTCCATTCCATTCCATTCCATTCCATTCCATTCCATTCCGTTCCATTCAACTCGGTTACATTCCATTCAATTACATTCCATTCCGTTCTACTCGGTTACATTCCATTCCATTCCATTCCATTCCATTCCAATCCATTCCATTCCATTCCATTCCGTTCTACTCGGGTACATTCAATTCCATTCCATTCCATTCCATTCCATTCCATTCCATTCCATTCCGTTCTACTTTGGTACATTCCATTCCATTCCATTCCATTCCATTCCATTCCATTGAATTCCATTCCATTCCATTGAATTCCATTCCATTCCATTCCATTCCATTGAATTCCGTTCCATTCCATTCCATTCCATTCCATTCCATTGAATTCCATTCCATTCCATTCCATAGAATTCCGTTCCATTCCATTCCATTCCATTCCATTCCATTCCATTCCATTCCATTCCATTCCATTCCATTGAATTCAATTCCATTCCATTCCATTCCTTTCCATTGAATTCCATTCTGTTCCATTCCATTCCTTTGAATTCCGTTCCATTCCATTCCATTCCATTCCTTTCCGTTCCGTTCCGTTCCGTTCCGTTGCGTTCCGCTCCGTTCTACTCGGGTGGATTCCATTCTATTCCATTCCATTCCATTCGATCCCATTCGATTCCATTCGATTCCATTCGATTCCATTCGATTCCACTCCATTCCATTCCATAGAATTCCATTCCATTCCATTCCGTTTGAATTCCATTCCATTCCATTCCATTCCATTCCATTCCATTCCATTCCATTCCATTCCATTGAATTCCATTCCATTCCATTCCATTCCATTGAATTCCGTTCCTTTCCATTCCATTCCGTTCCGTTCCGTTCCGTTCCGTTCCGTTGCGTTCCGTTCCGTTCCGTTGCGTTCCGTTCCGTTCTACTCGGGTTGATTCCATTCTATTCCATTCCATTCCATTCCATTCCATTCCATTCCATTCCTTTCCATTCCATTCCATTGAATTCCATTCCATTCCATTCCATTCCATAGAATTCCGTTCCATTCCATTCCATACCCTTCCGTTCCGTCCCGTTCCGTTCCGTTCCGTTCCGTTGCGTGCCGTTCCGTTCTACTCAGGTTGATTACATTCTATTCCATTCCATTCCATTCGATTCCATTCGATTCCAATCGATTCCATTCGATTGCATTCGATTCCATTCGTTGCCATTCCATTCCATTCCATTGAATTCCATTCCGTTCCATTCCATTCCATTCCATTCCATTGAATTCCATTCCATTCCATTCCATTCCTTTCCATTCCATTGAATTCCATTCCATTCCATTCCATTCCATTCCATTCCATTCCATTCCATTGAATTCCATTCCATTCCATTCCATTCCATTCCATTGAATTCCATTCCATTCCATTCCATAGAATTCCGTTCCATTCCATTCCATTCCATTCCATTCCATTCCATTCCATTCCATTCCATTCCATTGAATTCCATTCCATTCCATTCCATTCCATTCCATTGAATTCCATTCCATTCCATTCCATAGAATTCCGTTCCATTCCATTCCATTCCATTCCATTCCATTCCATTCCATTCCATTCCATTGAATTCCATTCCGTTCCATTCCATTCCATTGAATTCCGTTCCATTCCACTCCATTCCATTCCGTTCCGTTCCGTTCCGTTCCGTTCCATTCCGTTGCGTTCCGCTCCGTTCTACTCGGGTTGATTCCATTCTATTCCATTCCAGTCCATTCGATCCCATTCGATTCCATTCGATTCCATTCGATTCCATTCGATTCCACTCCATTCCATTCCATAGAATTCCATTCAATTCCATTCCATCCCATAGAATTCCATTCCATTCCATTCCATCCCATTCCATTCCATTGAATTCCATTCCATTCCATTCCATTCCATTCCATTCCATTCCATTCCATTCCATGGAATTGCATTCCATTCCATTCCATGGAATTCCATTCCATTCCATTCCATTCCATGGAATTCCATTCCATTCCATTCCATTCCATTCCATAGAATTCCATTCCATTCCATTCCATTCCATTGAATTCCGTTCCATTCCATTCCATTCCGTTCCGTTCCGTTCCGTTCCGTTCCGTTGCGTTCCGTTCCGTTCCGTTGTGTTCCGTTCCGTTCTACTCGGGTTGATTCCATTCTATTCCATTCCATTCCAATCCATTCCATTCCATTCCATTGAATTCCATTCCATTCCATTCCATTCCATTCCATTCCATTCCATTGCATTCCATTCCATTCCATTCCATTCCATTCCATTCCATTCCATTGAATTCCATTCCATTCCATTCCATTCCATTCCATTCCATGGAATTCCGTTCCATTCCATTCCATTCCGTTCCGTTCCGTCCCGTTCCGTTCCGTTCCGTTCCGTTGCGTTCCGTTCCGTTCTACTCGGGTTGATTCCATTCTATTCCATTCCATTCCATTCGATTCCATTCGATTCCATTCGATTCCACTCCATTCCATTCCATAGAATTCCATTCCATTCCATTCCATTCCATTGAATTCCATTCCATTCCATTCCATTCCATTGAATTCCATTCCATTCCATTCCATTCCATTGAATTCCATTCCATTCCATTCCATTCCATTCCATTCCATTCCATTCCATTCCATTCTACTGGTGTCCATTCCATTCCATTCCATTCCATTCCATTCCATTCCATTCCATTCCTTTCCATTCCATTGCATTCCATTGCATTCCATTCCATTCCATTCCATTCCATTCCACTCCACTCCACTCCACTCCACTCCATTCCACTCCACTCCACTCCGGTACATTCCATTCCATTCCATTCCATTCCATTCCATTCCGTGCTTCTCGGGTACATTCCGTTCCGTTCCATTCCATTCCATTCCATTCCATTCCGTTCCAGTGCACTCTACTCCACTCCACTCCACTCCACTCCACTCCGGTACATTCCATTCCATTCCATTCCATTCCATTTCCATTCCCATTCCATTTCCATTCCCGTTCCATTTCCATTCCCGTTTCTTTTCCATTCCCGTTCCATTTCCATTCCAGTTCCATTACCATTCCCGTTCCAATTCCATTCCCGATCCATTTCCATTCCCGTTCCATTTCCATTCCCGTTCCATTTCCATTCCCGTTCCATTACCATTCCCGTTCCATTTCCGTTCCCGTTCCGTTTCCGTTCCCGTTCCATTTCCGTTCTCGTTCCGTTTCCGTTCCCGTTCCATTTCCATTCCCGTTCCATTTCCGTTCCCGTTCCATTTCCATTCCCGTTCCATTTCCATTCCCTTTCCATTTCCATTTCATTCCATTCCGTTCTGCTCGGGTACATTCCATTCCATTCCATTGCATTCCATTCCGTTCTGCTCCTGTCCATTCCATTCCATTCCATTCCGTTCCATTCCGTTCTACTCGGGTAGATTCCATTCCATTCCATTCCATTCCATTCCATTCCATTCTACTCGTGTCCATTCCATTCCATTCCATTCTATTCCATTCCATTCCATTCCATTCCATTGCATTCCATTCCATTCCATTCCATTCCGTTCCGTTCTACTCGGTTACATTCCATTCAATTCCATTCCATTCCGTTCTACTCGGGTAGATTCCATTCCATTCCATTCCATTCCTTTCCATTCCATTGCATTCCATTGCATTGCATTGCACTCAATTCCATTCCATTCCATTCCATTCCATTCCATTCCATTCCATTCCGTTCCGTTCAACTCGGTTACATTCCATTCAATTGCATTCCAATCCGTTCTACTCGGTTACATTCCATTCCATTCCAATCCATTCCATTCCAATCCATTCCATTCCATTCCATTCCGTTCTACTCGGGTACATTCCATTCCATTCCATTCCATTCCATTCCATTCCATTCCATTCCATTCCATTCCATTCCATTGCATTCCATTCCATTCCATTCCATTCCATTCCATTCCATTCCATTCCATTCCATTCCATTCCATTCCATGGAATTCCGTTCCATTCCATTCCATTCCGTTCCGTTCCGTCCCGTTCCGTTCCGTTCCGTTCCGTTGCGTTCCGTTCCGTTCTACTCGGGTTGATTCCATTCTATTCCATTCCATTCCATTCGATTCCATTCGATTCCATTCGATTCCACTCCATTCCATTCCATAGAATTCCATTCCATTCCATTCCATTCCATTGAATTCCATTCCATTCCATTCCATTGAATTCCATTCCATTCCATTCCATTCCATTGAATTCCATTCCATTCCATTCCATTCCATTCCATTCCATTCCATTCCATTCCATTCCATTCCATTCTACTGGTGTCCATTCCATTCCATTCCATTCCATTCCATTCCATTCCATTCCATTCCTTTCCATTCCATTGCATTCCATTGCATTCCATTCCATTCCATTCCATTCCATTCCATTCCATTCCATTCCACTCCACTCCACTCCACTCCACTCCATTCCACTCCACTCCACTCCGGTACATTCCATTCCATTCCATTCCATTCCATTCCATTCCGTGCTTCTCGGGTACATTCCGTTCCGTTCCATTCCATTCCATTCCATTCCATTCCGTTCCAGTGCACTCTACTCCACTCCACTCCACTCCACTCCACTCCGGTACATTCCATTCCATTCCATTCCATTCCATTTCCATTCCCATTCCATTTCCATTCCCATTCCATTTCCATTCCCGTTTCTTTTCCATTCCCGTTCCATTTCCATTCCAGTTCCATTACCATTCCCGTTCCATTTCCATTCCCGATCCATTTCCATTCCCGTTCCATTTCCATTCCCGTTCCATTTCCATTCCCGTTCCTTTACCATTCCCGTTCCATTTCCGTTCCCGTTCTGTTTCCGTTCCCGTTCCATTTCCGTTCTCGTTCCGTTTCCATTCCCGTTCCATTTCCATTCCCTTTCCATTTCCATTTCATTCCATTCCGTTCTGCTCGGGTACATTCCATTCCATTCCATTGCATTCCATTCCGTTCTGCTCCAGTCCATTCCATTCCATTCCATTCCGTTCCATTCCGTTCTACTCGGGTAGATTCCATTCCATTCCATTCCATTCCATTCCATTCCATTCCATTCCATTCCATTCCATTCCATTCTACTGGTGTCCATTCCATTCCATTCCATTCTATTCCATTCCATTCCATTCCATTCCATTGCATTCCATTCCATTCCATTCCATTCCGTTCCGTTCTACTCGGTTACATTCCATTCAATTCCATTCCATTCCGTTCTACTCGGGTAGATTCCATTCCATTCCATTCCATTCCTTTCCATTCCATTGCATTCCATTGCATTGCATTGCACTCAATTCCATTCCATTCCATTCCATTCCATTCCATTCCATTCCATTCCATTCCATTCCGTTCCGTTCAACTCGGTTACATTCCATTCAATTACATTCCATTCCGTTCTACTCGGTTACATTCCATTCCATTCCATTCCATTCCATTCCAATCCATTCCATTCCATTCCATTCCGTTCTACTCGGGTACATTCCATTCCATTCCATTCCATTCCATTCCATTCCATTCCATTCCATTCCATTCCATTCCATTCCGTTCTACTTTGGTACATTCCATTCCATTCCATTCCATTCCATTCCATTACATTACATTACATTCCATTCCATTCCGTTCTACTCAGGTTGATTCCATTCTATTCCATTCCATTCCATTCCATTCCATTCCATTCCATTCGATTCCATTCCATTCCATTCCATTGAATTCCATTCCATTCCATTCCATTCCATGGAATTCCATTCCATTCCATTCCATTCCATGGAATTCCATTCCGTTCCATTCCATTCCATTGAATTCCATTCCATTCCATTCCATTCCATTCCATTCCATTCCATTGAATTCCATTCCATTCCATTCCATTCCATTCCATTCCATCCCATTCCATTCCATTCCATTCCATTCCGTTCTACTCGGGTTGATTCCATTCTATTCCATTCCATTCCATTCGATCCCATTTGATTCCATTCGATTCCATTCAATTCCATTCTATTCCATTCCATTCCACTCCATTCCATTCCATTGAATTCCATTCCATTCCATTCCATTCCATTCCATGGAATTCCATTCCATTCCATTCCATTCCATTCCATAGAATTCCATTCCATTCCATTCCATTCCACTGAATTCCGTTCCATTCCATTCCATTCCGTTCCGTTCCGTTCCGTTCCGTTCCGTTGCGTTCCGTTCCGTTCCGTTGTGTTCCGTTCCGTTCTACTCGGGTTGATTCCATTCTATTCCATTCCATTCCATTCCATTCCGTTCCGTTCCGTTCCGTTCCGTTGCGTTCCGTTCCGTTCCGTTGTGTTCCGTTCCGTTCTACTCGGGTTGATTCCATTCTATTCCATTCCATTCCAATCCATTCCATTCCATTCCATTGAATTCCATTCCATTCCATTCCATTCCATTCCATTCCATTCCATTCCATTCCATTCCATTCCATTCCATTCCATTGAATTCCATTCCATTCCATTCCATTCCATGGAATTCCGTTCCATTCCATTCCATTCCGTTCCGTTCCGTCCCGTTCCGTTCCGTTCCGTTGCGTTCCGTTCCGTTCTACTCGGGTTGATTCCATTCTATTCCATTCCATTCCATTCGATTCCATTCGATTCCATTCGATTCCACTCCATTCCATTCCATAGAATTCCATTCCATTCCATTCCATTCCATAGAATTCCATTCCATTCCATTCCATTCCATTGAATTCCATTCCATTCCATTCCATTCCATTGAATTCCATTCCATTCCATTCCATTCCATTCCATTCCATTCCATTCCATTCCATTCTACTGGTGTCCATTCCATTCCATTCCATTCCATTCCATTCCATTCCATTCCATTCCATTCCATTCCTTTCCATTCCATTGCATTCCATTGCATTCCATTCCATTCCATTCCATTCCATTCCATTCCATTCCACTCCACTCCACTCCACTCCACTCCATTCCACTCCACTCCACTCCGGTACATTCCATTCCATTCCATTCCATTCCATTCCATTCCGTGCTTCTCGGGTACATTCCGTTCCGTTCCATTCCATTCCATTCCATTCCATTCCATTCCGTTCCAGTGCACTCTACTCCACTCCACTCCACTCCACTCCACTCCGGTACATTCCATTCCATTCCATTCCATTCCATTTCCATTCCCATTCCATTTCCATTCCCGTTCCATTTCCATTCCCGTTTCTTTTCCATTCCCGTTCCATTTCCATTCCAGTTCCATTACCATTCCCGTTCCATTTCCATTCCCGATCCATTTCCATTCCCGTTCCATTTCCATTCCCGTTCCATTTCCATTCCCGTTCCATTACCATTCCCGTTCCATTTCCGTTCCCGTTCCGTTTCCGTTCCCGTTCCATTTCCGTTGTCGTTCCCTTTCCGTTCCCGTTCCTTTTCCATTCCCGTTCCATTTCCGTTCCCGTTCCATTTCCATTCCCGTTCCATTTCCATTCCCTTTCCATTTCCATTTCATTCCATTCCGTTCTGCTCGGGTACATTCCATTCCATTCCATTGCATTCCATTCCGTTCTGCTCCTGTCCATTCCATTCCATTCCATTCCGTTCCATTCCATTCCATTGAATTCCGTTCCATTCCACTCCATTCCATTCCGTTCCGTTCCGTTCCGTTCCGTTCCATTCCGTTGCGTTCCGCTCCGTTCTACTCGGGTTGATTCCATTCTATTCCATTCCAGTCCATTCGATCCC
The DNA here is from genome assembly GCF_029281585.2 of Gorilla gorilla gorilla. Lineage (NCBI taxonomy): Eukaryota > Metazoa > Chordata > Mammalia > Primates > Hominidae > Gorilla > Gorilla gorilla. The sequence continues at coordinate 7,889,235 of NC_073240.2, read as the reverse complement.
ATTCGATTCCATTCGATTCCATTCGATTCCATTCGATTCCACTCCATTCCATTCCATAGAATTCCATTCAATTCCATTCCATCCCATAGAATTCCATTCCATTCCATTCCATCCCATTCCATTCCATTGAATTCCATTCCATTCCATTCCATTCCATTCCATTCCATTCCATGGAATTGCATTCCATTCCATTCCATGGAATTCCATTCCATTCCATTCCATTCCATGGAATTCCATTCCATTCCATTCCATTCCATTCCATAGAATTCCATTCCATTCCATTCCATTCCATTGAATTCCGTTCCATTCCATTCCATTCCGTTCCGTTCCGTTCCGTTCCGTTCCGTTGCGTTCCGTTCCGTTCCGTTGTGTTCCGTTCCGTTCTACTCGGGTTGATTCCATTCTATTCCATTCCATTCCAATCCATTCCATTCCATTCCATTGAATTCCATTCCATTCCATTCCATTCCATTCCATTCCATTCCATTCCATTCCATTGCATTCCATTCCATTCCATTCCATTCCATTCCATTCCATTGAATTCCATTCCATTCCATTCCATTCCATGGAATTCCGTTCCATTCCATTCCATTCCGTTCCGTTCCGTCCCGTTCCGTTCCGTTCCGTTCCGTTGCGTTCCGTTCCGTTCTACTCGGGTTGATTCCATTCTATTCCATTCCATTCCATTCGATTCCATTCGATTCCATTCGATTCCACTCCATTCCATTCCATAGAATTCCATTCCATTCCATTCCATTCCATTGAATTCCATTCCATTCCATTCCATTCCATTGAATTCCATTCCATTCCATTCCATTCCATTGAATTCCATTCCATTCCATTCCATTCCATTCCATTCCATTCCATTCTACTGGTGTCCATTCCATTCCATTCCATTCCATTCCATTCCATTCCATTCCATTCCATTCCTTTCCATTCCATTGCATTCCATTGCATTCCATTCCATTCCATTCCATTCCATTCCACTCCACTCCACTCCACTCCACTCCATTCCACTCCACTCCACTCCGGTACATTCCATTCCATTCCATTCCATTCCGTGCTTCTCGGGTACATTCCGTTCCGTTCCATTCCATTCCATTCCATTCCATTCCGTTCCAGTGCACTCTACTCCACTCCACTCCACTCCACTCCACTCCGGTACATTCCATTCCATTCCATTCCATTCCATTTCCATTCCCATTCCATTTCCATTCCCGTTCCATTTCCATTCCCGTTTCTTTTCCATTCCCGTTCCATTTCCATTCCAGTTCCATTACCATTCCCGTTCCATTTCCATTCCCGATCCATTTCCATTCCCGTTCCATTTCCATTCCCGTTCCATTTCCATTCCCGTTCCATTACCATTCCCGTTCCATTTCCGTTCCCGTTCCGTTTCCGTTCCCGTTCCATTTCCGTTCTCGTTCCGTTTCCGTTCCCGTTCCATTTCCATTCCCGTTCCATTTCCGTTCCCGTTCCATTTCCATTCCCGTTCCATTTCCATTCCCTTTCCATTTCCATTTCATTCCATTCCGTTCTGCTCGGGTACATTCCATTCCATTCCATTGCATTCCATTCCGTTCTGCTCCTGTCCATTCCATTCCATTCCATTCCGTTCCATTCCGTTCTACTCGGGTAGATTCCATTCCATTCCATCCCATTCCATTCCATTCCATTCTACTGGTGTCCATTCCATTCCATTCCATTCTATTCCATTCCATTCCATTCCATTCCATTGCATTCCATTCCATTCCATTCCATTCCGTTCCGTTCTACTCGGTTACATTCCATTCAATTCCATTCCATTCCGTTCTACTCGGGTAGATTCCATTCCATTCCATTCCATTCCTTTCCATTCCATTGCATTCCATTGCATTGCATTGCACTCAATTCCATTCCATTCCATTCCATTCCATTCCATTCCATTCCATTCCGTTCCGTTCAACTCGGTTACATTCCATTCAATTGCATTCCATTCCGTTCTACTCGGTTACATTCCATTCCATTCCATTCCATTCCATTCCAATCCATTCCATTCCATTCCATTCCGTTCTACTCGGGTACATTCCATTCCATTCCATTCCATTCCATTCCATTCCATTCCATTCCATTCCATTCCATTGCATTCCATTCCATTCCATTCCATTCCATTCCATTCCATTCCATTCCATTCCATTCCATTGCATGGAATTCCATTCCATTCCATTCCATTCCGTTCCGTTCCGTCCCGTTCCGTTCCGTTCCGTTCCGTTGCGTTCCGTTCCGTTCTACTCGGGTTGATTCCATTCTATTCCATTCCATTCCATTCGATTCCATTCGATTCCATTCGATTCCACTCCATTCCATTCCATAGAATTCCATTCCATTCCATTCCATTCCATTGAATTCCATTCCATTCCATTCCATTCCATTGAATTCCATTCCATTCCATTCCATTCCATTGAATTCCATTCCATTCCATTCCATTCCATTCCATTCCATTCCATTCCATTCCATTCCATTCCATTCCATTCTACTGGTGTCCATTCCATTCCATTCCATTCCATTCCATTCCATTCCATTCCATTCCTTTCCATTCCATTGCATTCCATTGCATTCCATTCCATTCCATTCCATTCCATTCCATTCCATTCCATTCCACTCCACTCCACTCCACTCCACTCCATTCCACTCCACTCCACTCCGGTACATTCCATTCCATTCCATTCCATTCCATTCCATTCCGTGCTTCTCGGGTACATTCCGTTCCGTTCCATTCCATTCCATTCCATTCCATTCCGTTCCAGTGCACTCTACTCCACTCCACTCCACTCCACTCCACTCCGGTACATTCCATTCCATTCCATTCCATTCCATTTCCATTCCCATTCCATTTCCATTCCCGTTCCATTTCCATTCCCGTTTCTTTTCCATTCCCGTTCCATTTCCATTCCAGTTCCATTACCATTCCCGTTCCATTTCCATTCCCGATCCATTTCCATTCCCGTTCCATTTCCATTCCCGTTCCATTTCCATTCCCGTTCCTTTACCATTCCCGTTCCATTTCCGTTCCCGTTCCGTTTCCGTTCCCGTTCCATTTCCGTTCTCGTTCCGTTTCCATTCCCGTTCCATTTCCATTCCCTTTCCATTTCCATTTCATTCCATTCCGTTCTGCTCGGGTACATTCCATTCCATTCCATTGCATTCCATTCCGTTCTGCTCCAGTCCATTCCATTCCATTCCATTCCGTTCCATTCCGTTCTACTCGGGTAGATTCCATTCCATTCCATTCCATTCCATTCCATTCCATTCCATTCCATTCCATTCCATTCCATTCTACTGGTGTCCATTCCATTCCATTCCATTCTATTCCATTCCATTCCATTCCATTCCATTCCATTGCATTCCATTCCATTCCATTCCATTCCGTTCCGTTCTACTCGGTTACATTCCATTCAATTCCATTCCATTCCGTTCTACTCGGGTAGATTCCATTCCTTTCCATTCCATTCCTTTCCATTCCATTGCATTCCATTGCATTGCATTGCACTCAATTCCATTCCATTCCATTCCATTCCATTCCATTCCATTCCATTCCATTCCGTTCCGTTCAACTCGGTTACATTCCATTCAATTACATTCCATTCCGTTCTACTCGGTTACATTCCATTCCATTCCATTCCATTCCATTCCAATCCATTCCATTCCATTCCATTCCGTTCTACTCGGGTACATTCCATTCCATTCCATTCCATTCCATTCCATTCCATTCCATTCCATTCCATTCCATTCCATTCCGTTCTACCTTGGTACATTCCATTCCATTCCATTCCATTCCATTCCATTCCATTCCATTACATTACATTACATTACATTCCGTTCTACTCAGGTTGATTCCATTCTATTCCATTCCATTCCATTCCATTCCATTCCATTCCATTCCATTCGATTCCATTCCATTCCATTCCATTGAATTCCATTCCATTCCATTCCATTCCATGGAATTCCATTCCATTCCATTCCATTCCATGGAATTCCATTCCGTTCCATTCCATTCCATTGAATTCCATTCCATTCCATTCCATTCCATTCCATTCCATTCCATTGAATTCCATTCCATTCCATTCCATTCCATTCCATTCCATCCCATTCCATTCCATTCCATTCCATTCCGTTCTACTCGGGTTGATTCCATTCTATTCCATTCCATTCCATTCGATCCCATTTGATTCCATTCGATTCCATTCAATTCCATTCTATTCCATTCCATTCCACTCCATTCCATTCCATTGAATTCCATTCCATTCCATTCCATTCCATTCCATGGAATTCCATTCCATTCCATTCCATTCCATTCCATAGAATTCCATTCCATTCCATTCCATTCCACTGAATTCCGTTCCATTCCATTCCATTCCGTTCCGTTCCGTTCCGTTCCGTTCCGTTGCGTTCCGTTCCGTTCCGTTGTGTTCCGTTCCGTTCTACTCGGGTTGATTCCATTCTATTCCATTCCATTCCATTCCATTCCGTTCCGTTCCGTTCCGTTCCGTTGCATTCCGTTCCGTTCCGTTGTGTTCCATTCCGTTCTACTCGGGTTGATTCCATTCTATTCCATTCCATTCCAATCCATTCCATTCCATTCCATTGAATTCCATTCCATTCCATTCCATTCCATTCCATTCCATTCCATTCCATTCCATTCCATTCCATTCCATTGAATTCCATTCCATTCCATTCCATTCCATGGAATTCCGTTCCATTCCATTCCATTCCGTTCCGTTCCGTCCCGTTCCGTTCCGTTCCGTTGCGTTCCGTTCCGTTCTACTCGGGTTGATTCCATTCTATTCCATTCCATTCCATTCGATTCCATTCGATTCCATTCGATTCCACTCCATTCCATTCCATAGAATTCCATTCCATTCCATTCCATTCCATAGAATTCCATTCCATTCCATTCCATTCCATTGAATTCCATTCCATTCCATTCCATTCCATTGAATTCCATTCCATTCCATTCCATTCCATTCCATTCCATTCCATTCCATTCCATTCTACTGGTGTCCATTCCATTCCATTCCATTCCATTCCATTCCATTCCATTCCATTCCATTCCATTCCTTTCCATTCCATTGCATTCCATTGCATTCCATTCCATTCCATTCCATTCCATTCCATTCCATTCCACTCCACTCCACTCCACTCCACTCCATTCCACTCCACTCCACTCCGGTACATTCCATTCCATTCCATTCCATTCCATTCCATTCCGTGCTTCTCGGGTACATTCCGTTCCGTTCCATTCCATTCCATTCCATTCCATTCCATTCCGTTCCAGTGCACTCTACTCCACTCCACTCCACTCCACTCCACTCCGGTACATTCCATTCCATTCCATTCCATTCCATTTCCATTCCCATTCCATTTCCATTCCCGTTCCATTTCCATTCCCGTTTCTTTTCCATTCCCGTTCCATTTCCATTCCAGTTCCATTACCATTCCCGTTCCATTTCCATTCCCGATCCATTTCCATTCCCGTTCCATTTCCATTCCCGTTCCATTTCCATTCCCGTTCCATTACCATTCCCGTTCCATTTCCGTTCCCGTTCCGTTTCCGTTCCCGTTCCATTTCCGTTGTCGTTCCCTTTCCGTTCCCGTTCCTTTTCCATTCCCGTTCCATTTCCGTTCCCGTTCCATTTCCATTCCCGTTCCATTTCCATTCCCTTTCCATTTCCATTTCATTCCATTCCGTTCTGCTCGGGTACATTCCATTCCATTCCATTGCATTCCATTCCGTTCTGCTCCTGTCCATTCCATTCCATTCCATTCCGTTCCATTCCATTCTACTCGGGTAGATTCCATTCCATTCCATTCCATTCCATTCCATTCCATTCCATTCCATTCTACTGGTGTCCATTCCGTTCCATTCCATTCTATTCCATTCCATTCCATTCCATTCCATTGCATTCCATTCCATTCCATTCCATTCCGTTCCGTTCTACTCGGTTACATTCCATTCAATTCCATTCCATTCCGTTCTACTCGGGTAGATTCCATTCCATTCCATTCCATTCCTTTCCATTCCATTGCATTCCATTGCATTGCATTGCACTCAATTCCATTCCATTCCATTCCATTCCATTCCATTCCATTCCACTCCATTCCGTTCCGTTCAACTCGGTTACATTCCATTCAATTACATTCCATTCCGTTCTACTCGGTTACATTCCATTCCATTCCATTCCATTCCATTCCAATCCATTCCATTCCATTCCATTCTGTTCTACTCGGGTACATTCCATTCCATTCCATTCCATTCCATTCCATTCCACTCCATTCCATTCCGTTCTACTTTGGTACATTCCATTCCATTCCATTCCATTCCATTCCATTCCATTCCATTACATTCCATTCCATTCCATTCCGTTCTACTCAGGTTGATTCCATTCCATTCCATTCCATTCCATTCCATTCCATTCCATTCCATTCCATTCCATTCCATTCGATTCCATTCCATTGCATTCCATTGAATTCCATTCCATTCCATTCCATTCCATTCCATGGAATTCCATTCCGTTCCATTCCATTCCATTGAATTCCATTCCATTCCATTCCATTCCATTCCATTCCATTCCATTCCATTCCATTCCATTCTACTGGTGTCCATTCCATTCCATTCCATTCCATTCCATTCCATTCCATTCCATTCCTTTCCATTCCATTGCATTCCATTGCATTCCATTCCATTCCATTCCATTCCATTCCATTCCATTCCATTCCATTCCTTTCCATTCCATTGCATTCCATTGCATTCCATTCCATTCCATTCCATTCCATTCCATTCCATTCCACTCCACTCCACTCCACTCCACTCCATTCCACTCCACTCCACTCCGGTACATTCCATTCCATTCCATTCCATTCCATTCCATTCCGTGCTTCTCGGGTACATTCCGTTCCGTTCCATTCCATTCCATTCCATTCCGTTCCAGTGCACTCTACTCCACTCCACTCCACTCCACTCCACTCCGGTACATTCCATTCCATTCCATTCCATTCCATTTCCATTCCCATTCCATTTCCATTCCCGTTCCATTTCCATTCCCGTTTCTTTTCCATTCCCGTTCCATTTCCATTCCAGTTCCATTACCATTCCCGTTCCATTTCCATTCCCGATCCATTTCCATTCCCGTTCCATTTCCATTCCCGTTCCATTTCCATTCCCGTTCCATTACCATTCCCGTTCCATTTCCGTTCCCGTTCCGTTTCCGTTCCCGTTCCATTTCCGTTGTCGTTCCGTTTCCGTTCCCGTTCCTTTTCCATTCCCGTTCCATTTCCGTTCCCGTTCCATTTCCATTCCCGTTCCATTTCCATTCCCTTTCCATTTCCATTTCATTCCATTCCGTTCTGCTCGGGTACATTCCATTCCATTCCATTGCATTCCATTCCGTTCTGCTCCTGTCCATTCCATTCCATTCCATTCCGTTCCATTCCATTCCATTGAATTCCGTTCCATTCCACTCCATTCCATTCCGTTCCGTTCCGTTCCGTTCCATTCCGTTGCGTTCCGCTCCGTTCTACTCGGGTTGATTCCATTCTATTCCATTCCAGTCCATTCGATCCCATTCGATTCCATTCGATTCCATTCGATTCCATTCGATTCCACTCCATTCCATTCCATAGAATTCCATTCAATTCCATTCCATCCCATAGAATTCCATTCCATTCCATTCCATCCCATTCCATTCCATTGAATTCCATTCCATTCCATTCCATTCCATTCCATTCCATTCCATGGAATTGCATTCCATTCCATTCCATGGAATTCCATTCCATTCCATTCCATTCCATGGAATTCCATTCCATTCCATTCCATTCCATTCCATAGAATTCCATTCCATTCCATTCCATTCCATTGAATTCCGTTCCATTCCATTCCATTCCGTTCCGTTCCGTTCCGTTCCGTTCCGTTGCGTTCCGTTCCGTTCCGTTGTGTTCCGTTCCGTTCTACTCGGGTTGATTCCATTCTATTCCATTCCATTCCAATCCATTCCATTCCATTCCATTGAATTCCATTCCATTCCATTCCATTCCATTCCATTCCATTCCATTCCATTCCATTGCATTCCATTCCATTCCATTCCATTCCATTCCATTCCATTCCATTGAATTCCATTCCATTCCATTCCATTCCATGGAATTCCGTTCCATTCCATTCCATTCCGTTCCGTTCCGTCCCGTTCCGTTCCGTTCCGTTCCGTTGCGTTCCGTTCCGTTCTACTCGGGTTGATTCCATTCTATTCCATTCCATTCCATTCGATTCCATTCGATTCCATTCGATTCCACTCCATTCCATTCCATAGAATTCCATTCCATTCCATTCCATTCCATTGAATTCCATTCCATTCCATTCCATTCCATTGAATTCCATTCCATTCCATTCCATTCCATTGAATTCCATTCCATTCCATTCCATTCCATTCCATTCCATTCCATTCCATTCCATTCCATTCTACTGGTGTCCATTCCATTCCATTCCATTCCATTCCATTCCATTCCATTCCATTCCATTCCATTCCTTTCCATTCCATTGCATTCCATTGCATTCCATTCCATTCCATTCCACTCCACTCCACTCCACTCCACTCCATTCCACTCCACTCCACTCCGGTACATTCCATTCCATTCCATTCCATTCCATTCCATTCCGTGCTTCTCGGGTACATTCCGTTCCGTTCCATTCCATTCCATTCCATTCCATTCCGTTCCAGTGCACTCTACTCCACTCCACTCCACTCCACTCCACTCCGGTACATTCCATTCCATTCCATTCCATTCCATTTCCATTCCCATTCCATTTCCATTCCCGTTCCATTTCCATTCCCGTTTCTTTTCCATTCCCGTTCCATTTCCATTCCAGTTCCATTACCATTCCCGTTCCATTTCCATTCCCGATCCATTTCCATTCCCGTTCCATTTCCATTCCCGTTCCATTTCCATTCCCGTTCCATTACCATTCCCGTTCCATTTCCGTTCCCGTTCCGTTTCCGTTCCCGTTCCATTTCCGTTCTCGTTCCGTTTCCGTTCCCGTTCCATTTCCATTCCCGTTCCATTTCCGTTCCCGTTCCATTTCCATTCCCGTTCCATTTCCATTCCCTTTCCATTTCCATTTCATTCCATTCCGTTCTGCTCGGGTACATTCCATTCCATTCCATTGCATTCCATTCCGTTCTGCTCCTGTCCATTCCATTCCATTCCATTCCGTTCCATTCCGTTCTACTCGGGTAGATTCCATTCCATTCCATTCCATTCCATTCCATTCCATTCTACTGGTGTCCATTCCATTCCATTCCATTCTATTCCATTCCATTCCATTCCATTCCATTGCATTCCATTCCATTCCATTCCATTCCGTTCCGTTCTACTCGGTTACATTCCATTCAATTCCATTCCATTCCGTTCTACTCGGGTAGATTCCATTCCATTCCATTCCATTCCTTTCCATTCCATTGCATTCCATTGCATTGCATTGCACTCAATTCCATTCCATTCCATTCCATTCCATTCCATTCCATTCCATTCCGTTCCGTTCAACTCGGTTACATTCCATTCAATTGCATTCCATTCCGTTCTACTCGGTTACATTCCATTCCATTCCATTCCATTCCATTCCAATCCATTCCATTCCATTCCATTCCGTTCTACTCGGGTACATTCCATTCCATTCCATTCCATTCCATTCCATTCCATTCCATTCCATTCCATTCCATTGCATTCCATTCCATTCCATTCCATTCCATTCCATTCCATTCCATTCCATTCCATTCCATTCCATTCCATTCCATGGAATTCCGTTCCATTCCATTCCATTCCGTTCCGTTCCGTCCCGTTCCGTTCCGTTCCGTTCCGTTGCGTTCCGTTCCGTTCTACTCGGGTTGATTCCATTCTATTCCATTCCATTCCATTCGATTCCATTCGATTCCATTCGATTCCACTCCATTCCATTCCATAGAATTCCATTCCATTCCATTCCATTCCATTGAATTCCATTCCATTCCATTCCATTCCATTGAATTCCATTCCATTCCATTCCATTCCATTGAATTCCATTCCATTCCATTCCATTCCATTCCATTCCATTCCATTCCATTCCATTCCATTCCATTCCATTCTACTGGTGTCCATTCCATTCCATTCCATTCCATTCCATTCCATTCCATTCCTTTCCATTCCATTGCATTCCATTGCATTCCATTCCATTCCATTCCATTCCATTCCATTCCATTCCATTCCATTCCACTCCACTCCACTCCACTCCACTCCATTCCACTCCACTCCACTCCGGTACATTCCATTCCATTCCATTCCATTCCATTCCATTCCGTGCTTCTCGGGTACATTCCGTTCCGTTCCATTCCATTCCATTCCATTCCATTCCGTTCCAGTGCACTCTACTCCACTCCACTCCACTCCACTCCACTCCGGTACATTACATTCCATTCCATTCCATTCCATTTCCATTCCCATTCCATTTCCATTCCCGTTCCATTTCCATTCCCGTTTCTTTTCCATTCCCGTTCCATTTCCATTCCAGTTCCATTACCATTCCCGTTCCATTTCCATTCCCGATCCATTTCCATTCCCGTTCCATTTCCATTCCCGTTCCATTTCCATTCCCGTTCCTTTACCATTCCCGTTCCATTTCCGTTCCCGTTCCGTTTCCGTTCCCGTTCCATTTCCGTTCTCGTTCCGTTTCCATTCCCGTTCCATTTCCATTCCCTTTCCATTTCCATTTCATTCCATTCCGTTCTGCTCGGGTACATTCCATTCCATTCCATTGCATTCCATTCCGTTCTGCTCCAGTCCATTCCATTCCATTCCATTCCGTTCCATTCCGTTCTACTCGGGTAGATTCCATTCCATTCCATTCCATTCCATTCCATTCCATTCCATTCCATTCCATTCCATTCCATTCTACTGGTGTCCATTCCATTCCATTCCATTCTATTCCATTCCATTCCATTCCATTCCATTGCATTCCATTCCATTCCATTCCATTCCGTTCCGTTCTACTCGGTTACATTCCATTCAATTCCATTCCATTCCGTTCTACTCGGGTAGATTCCATTCCATTCCATTCCATTCCTTTCCATTCCATTGCATTCCATTGCATTGCATTGCACTCAATTCCATTCCATTCCATTCCATTCCATTCCATTCCATTCCATTCCATTCCGTTCCGTTCAACTCGGTTACATTCCATTCAATTACATTCCATTCCGTTCTACTCGGTTACATTCCATTCCATTCCATTCCATTCCATTCCAATCCATTCCATTCCATTCCATTCCGTTCTACTCGGGTACATTCCATTCCATTCCATTCCATTCCATTCCATTCCATTCCATTCCATTCCATTCCATTCCGTTCTACTTTGGTACATTCCATTCCATTCCATTCCATTCCATTCCATTCCATTACATTACATTACATTCCATTCCATTCCGTTCTACTCAGGTTGATTCCACTCTATTCCATTCCATTCCATTCCATTCCATTCCATTCCATTCGATTCCATTCCATTCCATTCCATTGAATTCCATTCCATTCCATTCCATTCCATGGAATTCCATTCCATTCCATTCCATTCCATGGAATTCCATTCCGTTCCATTCCATTCCATTGAATTCCATTCCATTCCATTCCATTCCATTCCATTCCATTCCATTGAATTCCATTCCATTCCATTCCATTCCATTCCATTCCATCCCATTCCATTCCATTCCATTCCATTCCGTTCTACTCGGGTTGATTCCATTCTATTCCATTCCATTCCATTCGATCCCATTTGATTCCATTCGATTCCATTCAATTCCATTCTATTCCATTCCATTCCACTCCATTCCATTCCATTGAATTCCATTCCATTCCATTCCATTCCATTCCATGGAATTCCATTCCATTCCATTCCATTCCATTCCATAGAATTCCATTCCATTCCATTCCATTCCACTGAATTCCGTTCCATTCCATTCCATTCCGTTCCGTTCCGTTCCGTTCCGTTCCGTTGCGTTCCGTTCCGTTCCGTTGTGTTCCGTTCCGTTCTACTCGGGTTGATTCCATTCTATTCCATTCCATTCCATTCCATTCCGTTCCGTTCCGTTCCGTTCCGTTGCGTTCCGTTCCGTTCCGTTGTGTTCCGTTCCGTTCTACTCGGGTTGATTCCATTCTATTCCATTCCATTCCAATCCATTCCATTCCATTCCATTGAATTCCATTCCATTCCATTCCATTCCATTCCATTCCATTCCATTCCATTCCATTCCATTCCATTCCATTCCATTGAATTCCATTCCATTCCATTCCATTCCATGGAATTCCGTTCCATTCCATTCCATTCCGTTCCGTTCCGTCCCGTTCCGTTCCGTTCCGTTGCGTTCCGTTCCGTTCTACTCGGGTTGATTCCATTCTATTCCATTCCATTCCATTCGATTCCATTCGATTCCATTCGATTCCACTCCATTCCATTCCATAGAATTCCATTCCATTCCATTCCATTCCATAGAATTCCATTCCATTCCATTCCATTCCATTGAATTCCATTCCATTCCATTCCATTCCATTGAATTCCATTCCATTCCATTCCATTCCATTCCATTCCATTCCATTCCATTCCATTCTACTGGTGTCCATTCCATTCCATTCCATTCCATTCCATTCCATTCCATTCCATTCCATTCCATTCCTTTCCATTCCATTGCATTCCATTGCATTCCATTCCATTCCATTCCATTCCATTCCATTCCATTCCACTCCACTCCACTCCACTCCACTCCATTCCACTCCACTCCACTCCGGTACATTCCATTCCATTCCATTCCATTCCATTCCATTCCGTGCTTCTCGGGTACATTCCGTTCCGTTCCATTCCATTCCATTCCATTCCATTCCATTCCATTCCGTTCCAGTGCACTCTACTCCACTCCACTCCACTCCACTCCACTCCGGTACATTCCATTCCATTCCATTCCATTCCATTTCCATTCCCATTCCATTTCCATTCCCGTTCCATTTCCATTCCCGTTTCTTTTCCATTCCCGTTCCATTTCCATTCCAGTTCCATTACCATTCCCGTTCCATTTCCATTCCCGATCCATTTCCATTCCCGTTCCATTTCCATTCCCGTTCCATTTCCATTCCCGTTCCATTACCATTCCCGTTCCATTTCCGTTCCCGTTCCGTTTCCGTTCCCGTTCCATTTCCGTTGTCGTTCCGTTTCCGTTCCCGTTCCTTTTCCATTCCCGTTCCATTTCCGTTCCCGTTCCATTTCCATTCCCGTTCCATTTCCATTCCCTTTCCATTTCCATTTCATTCCATTCCGTTCTGCTCGGGTACATTCCATTCCATTCCATTGCATTCCATTCCGTTCTGCTCCTGTCCATTCCATTCCATTCCATTCCGTTCCATTCCATTCTACTCGGGTAGATTCCATTCCATTCCATTCCATTCCATTCCATTCCATTCCATTCCATTCTACTGGTGTCCATTCCATTCCATTCCATTCTATTCCATTCCATTCCATTCCATTCCATTGCATTCCATTCCATTCCATTCCATTCCGTTCCGTTCTACTCGGTTACATTCCATTCAATTCCATTCCATTCCGTTCTACTCGGGTAGATTCCATTCCATTCCATTCCATTCCTTTCCATTCCATTGCATTCCATTGCATTGCATTGCACTCAATTCCATTCCATTCCATTCCATTCCATTCCATTCCATTCCACTCCATTCCGTTCCGTTCAACTCGGTTACATTCCATTCAATTACATTCCATTCCGTTCTACTCGGTTACATTCCATTCCATTCCATTCCATTCCATTCCAATCCATTCCATTCCATTCCATTCTGTTCTACTCGGGTACATTCCATTCCATTCCATTCCATTCCATTCCATTCCACTCCATTCCATTCCGTTCTACTTTGGTACATTCCATTCCATTCCATTCCATTCCATTCCATTCCATTCCATTACATTCCATTCCATTCCATTCCGTTCTACTCAGGTTGATTCCATTCTATTCCATTCCATTCCATTCCATTCCATTCCATTCCATTCCATTCCATTCGATTCCATTCCATTGCATTCCATTGAATTCCATTCCATTCCATTCCATTCCATTCCATGGAATTCCATTCCGTTCCATTCCATTCCATTGAATTCCATTCCATTCCATTCCATTCCATTCCATTCCATTCCATTCCATTCCATTCTACTGGTGTCCATTCCATTCCATTCCATTCCATTCCATTCCATTCCATTCCATTCCTTTCCATTCCATTGCATTCCATTGCATTCCATTCCATTCCATTCCATTCCATTCCATTCCATTCCATTCCATTCCATTCCTTTCCATTCCATTGCATTCCATTGCATTCCATTCCATTCCATTCCATTCCATTCCATTCCATTCCACTCCACTCCACTCCACTCCACTCCATTCCACTCCACTCCACTCCGGTACATTCCATTCCATTCCATTCCATTCCATTCCATTCCGTGCTTCTCGGGTACATTCCGTTCCGTTCCATTCCATTCCATTCCATTCCATTCCATTCCATTCCGTTCCAGTGCACTCTACTCCACTCCACTCCACTCCACTCCACTCCGGTACATTCCATTCCATTCCATTCCATTCCATTTCCATTCCCATTCCATTTCCATTCCCGTTCCATTTCCATTCCCGTTTCTTTTCCATTCCCGTTCCATTTCCATTCCAGTTCCATTACCATTCCCGTTCCATTTCCATTCCCGATCCATTTCCATTCCCGTTCCATTTCCATTCCCGTTCCATTTCCATTCCCGTTCCATTACCATTCCCGTTCCATTTCCGTTCCCGTTCCGTTTCCGTTCCCGTTCCATTTCCGTTGTCGTTCCGTTTCCGTTCCCGTTCCTTTTCCATTCCCGTTCCATTTCCGTTCCCGTTCCATTTCCATTCCCGTTCCATTTCCATTCCCTTTCCATTTCCATTTCATTCCATTCCGTTCTGCTCGGGTACATTCCATTCCATTCCATTGCATTCCATTCCGTTCTGCTCCTGTCCATTCCATTCCATTCCATTCCGTTCCATTCCATTCCATTGAATTCCGTTCCATTCCACTCCATTCCATTCCGTTCCGTTCCGTTCCGTTCCATTCCGTTGCGTTCCGCTCCGTTCTACTCGGGTTGATTCCATTCTATTCCATTCCAGTCCATTCGATCCCATTCGATTCCATTCGATTCCATTCGATTCCATTCGATTCCACTCCATTCCATTCCATAGAATTCCATTCAATTCCATTCCATCCCATAGAATTCCATTCCATTCCATTCCATCCCATTCCATTCCATTGAATTCCATTCCATTCCATTCCATTCCATTCCATTCCATTCCATGGAATTGCATTCCATTCCATTCCATGGAATTCCATTCCATTCCATTCCATTCCATGGAATTCCATTCCATTCCATTCCATTCCATTCCATAGAATTCCATTCCATTCCATTCCATTCCATTGAATTCCGTTCCATTCCATTCCATTCCGTTCCGTTCCGTTCCGTTCCGTTCCGTTGCGTTCCGTTCCGTTCCGTTGTGTTCCGTTCCGTTCTACTCGGGTTGATTCCATTCTATTCCATTCCATTCCAATCCATTCCATTCCATTCCATTGAATTCCATTCCATTCCATTCCATTCCATTCCATTCCATTCCATTCCATTCCATTCCATTGCATTCCATTCCATTCCATTCCATTCCATTCCATTCCATTCCATTGAATTCCATTCCATTCCATTCCATTCCATGGAATTCCGTTCCATTCCATTCCATTCCGTTCCGTTCCGTCCCGTTCCGTTCCGTTCCGTTCCGTTGCGTTCCGTTCCGTTCTACTCGGGTTGATTCCATTCTATTCCATTCCATTCCATTCGATTCCATTCGATTCCATTCGATTCCACTCCATTCCATTCCATAGAATTCCATTCCATTCCATTCCATTCCATTGAATTCCATTCCATTCCATTCCATTCCATTGAATTCCATTCCATTCCATTCCATTCCATTGAATTCCATTCCATTCCATTCCATTCCATTCCATTCCATTCCATTCCATTCCATTCTACTGGTGTCCATTCCATTCCATTCCATTCCATTCCATTCCATTCCATTCCATTCCATTCCTTTCCATTCCATTGCATTCCATTGCATTCCATTCCATTCCATTCCATTCCATTCCACTCCACTCCACTCCACTCCACTCCATTCCACTCCACTCCACTCCGGTACATTCCATTCCATTCCATTCCATTCCATTCCATTCCGTGCTTCTCGGGTACATTCCGTTCCGTTCCATTCCATTCCATTCCATTCCATTCCGTTCCAGTGCACTCTACTCCACTCCACTCCACTCCACTCCACTCCGGTACATTCCATTCCATTCCATTCCATTCCATTTCCATTCCCATTCCATTTCCATTCCCGTTCCATTTCCATTCCCGTTTCTTTTCCATTCCCGTTCCATTTCCATTCCAGTTCCATTACCATTCCCGTTCCATTTCCATTCCCGATCCATTTCCATTCCCGTTCCATTTCCATTCCCGTTCCATTTCCATTCCCGTTCCATTACCATTCCCGTTCCATTTCCGTTCCCGTTCCGTTTCCGTTCCCGTTCCATTTCCGTTCTCGTTCCGTTTCCGTTCCCGTTCCATTTCCATTCCCGTTCCATTTCCGTTCCCGTTCCATTTCCATTCCCGTTCCATTTCCATTCCCTTTCCATTTCCATTTCATTCCATTCCGTTCTGCTCGGGTACATTCCATTCCATTCCATTGCATTCCATTCCGTTCTGCTCCTGTCCATTCCATTCCATTCCATTCCGTTCCATTCCGTTCTACTCGGGTAGATTCCATTCCATTCCATTCCATTCCATTCCATTCCATTCTACTGGTGTCCATTCCATTCCATTCCATTCTATTCCATTCCATTCCATTCCATTCCATTCCATTGCATTCCATTCCATTCCATTCCATTCCGTTCCGTTCTACTCGGTTACATTCCATTCAATTCCATTCCATTCCGTTCTACTCGGGTAGATTCCATTCCATTCCATTCCATTCCTTTCCATTCCATTGCATTCCATTGCATTGCATTGCACTCAATTCCATTCCATTCCATTCCATTCCATTCCATTCCATTCCATTCCGTTCCGTTCAACTCGGTTACATTCCATTCAATTGCATTCCATTCCGTTCTACTCGGTTACATTCCATTCCATTCCATTCCATTCCATTCCAATCCATTCCATTCCATTCCATTCCGTTCTACTCGGGTACATTCCATTCCATTCCATTCCATTCCATTCCATTCCATTCCATTCCATTCCATTCCATTGCATTCCATTCCATTCCATTCCATTCCATTCCATTCCATTCCATTCCATTCCATTCCATTCCATTCCATTCCATTCCATGGAATTCCGTTCCATTCCATTCCATTCCGTTCCGTTCCGTCCCGTTCCGTTCCGTTCCGTTCCGTTGCGTTCCGTTCCGTTCTACTCGGGTTGATTCCATTCTATTCCATTCCATTCCATTCGATTCCATTCGATTCCATTCGATTCCAGTCCATTCCATTCCATAGAATTCCATTCCATTCCATTCCATTCCATTGAATTCCATTCCATTCCATTCCATTCCATTGAATTCCATTCCATTCCATTCCATTCCATTGAATTCCATTCCATTCCATTCCATTCCATTCCATTCCATTCCATTCCATTCCATTCCATTCCATTCCATTCTACTGGTGTCCATTCCATTCCATTCCATTCCATTCCATTCCATTCCATTCCATTCCTTTCCATTCCATTGCATTCCATTGCATTCCATTCCATTCCATTCCATTCCATTCCATTCCATTCCATTCCACTCCACTCCACTCCACTCCACTCCATTCCACTCCACTCCACTCCGGTACATTCCATTCCATTCCATTCCATTCCATTCCATTCCGTGCTTCTCGGGTACATTCCGTTCCGTTCCATTCCATTCCATTCCATTCCATTCCGTTCCAGTGCACTCTACTCCACTCCACTCCACTCCACTCCACTCCGGTACATTCCATTCCATTCCATTCCATTCCATTTCCATTCCCATTCCATTTCCATTCCCGTTCCATTTCCATTCCCGTTTCTTTTCCATTCCCGTTCCATTTCCATTCCAGTTCCATTACCATTCCCGTTCCATTTCCATTCCCGATCCATTTCCATTCCCGTTCCATTTCCATTCCCGTTCCATTTCCATTCCCGTTCCTTTACCATTCCCGTTCCATTTCCGTTCCCGTTCCGTTTCCGTTCCCGTTCCATTTCCGTTCTCGTTCCGTTTCCATTCCCGTTCCATTTCCATTCCCTTTCCATTTCCATTTCATTCCATTCCGTTCTGCTCGGGTACATTCCATTCCATTCCATTGCATTCCATTCCGTTCTGCTCCAGTCCATTCCATTCCATTCCATTCCGTTCCATTCCGTTCTACTCGGGTAGATTCCATTCCATTCCATTCCATTCCATTCCATTCCATTCCATTCCATTCCATTCCATTCCATTCTACTGGTGTCCATTCCATTCCATTCCATTCTATTCCATTCCATTCCATTCCATTCCATTGCATTCCATTCCATTCCATTCCATTCCGTTCCGTTCTACTCGGTTACATTCCATTCAATTCCATTCCATTCCGTTCTACTCGGGTAGATTCCATTCCATTCCATTCCATTCCTTTCCATTCCATTGCATTCCATTGCATTGCATTGCACTCAATTCCATTCCATTCCATTCCATTCCATTCCATTCCATTCCATTCCATTCCATTCCGTTCCGTTCAACTCGGTTACATTCCATTCAATTACATTCCATTCCGTTCTACTCGGTTACATTCCATTCCATTCCATTCCATTCCATTCCAATCCATTCCATTCCATTCCATTCCGTTCTACTCGGGTACATTCCATTCCATTCCATTCCATTCCATTCCATTCCATTCCATTCCATTCCATTCCGTTCTACTTTGGTACATTCCATTCCATTCCATTCCATTCCATTCCATTCCATTCCATTACATTACATTCCATTCCATTCCGTTCTACTCAGGTTGATTCCATTCTATTCCATTCCATTCCATTCCATTCCATTCCATTCCATTCGATTCCATTCCATTCCATTCCATTGAATTCCATTCCATTCCATTCCATTCCATGGAATTCCATTCCATTCCATTCCATTCCATGGAATTCCATTCCGTTCCATTCCATTCCATTGAATTCCATTCCATTCCATTCCATTCCATTCCATTCCATTCCATTGAATTCCATTCCATTCCATTCCATTCCATTCCATTCCATCCCATTCCATTCCATTCCATTCCATTCTGTTCTACTCGGGTTGATTCCATTCTATTCCATTCCATTCCATTCGATCCCATTTGATTCCATTCGATTCCATTCAATTCCATTCTATTCCATTCCATTCCACTCCATTCCATTCCATTGAATTCCATTCCATTCCATTCCATTCCATTCCATGGAATTCCATTCCATTCCATTCCATTCCATTCCATAGAATTCCATTCCATTCCATTCCATTCCACTGAATTCCGTTCCATTCCATTCCATTCCGTTCCGTTCCGTTCCGTTCCGTTCCGTTGCGTTCCGTTCCGTTCCGTTGTGTTCCGTTCCGTTCTACTCGGGTTGATTCCATTCTATTCCATTCCATTCCATTCCATTCCGTTCCGTTCCGTTCCGTTCCGTTGCGTTCCGTTCCGTTCCGTTGTGTTCCGTTCCGTTCTACTCGGGTTGATTCCATTCTATTCCATTCCATTCCAATCCATTCCATTCCATTCCATTGAATTCCATTCCATTCCATTCCATTCCATTCCATTCCATTCCATTCCATTCCATTCCATTCCATTCCATTCCATTGAATTCCATTCCATTCCATTCCATTCCATGGAATTCCGTTCCATTCCATTCCATTCCGTTCCGTTCCGTCCCGTTCCGTTCCGTTCCGTTGCGTTCCGTTCCGTTCTACTCGGGTTGATTCCATTCTATTCCATTCCATTCCATTCGATTCCATTCGATTCCATTCGATTCCACTCCATTCCATTCCATAGAATTCCATTCCATTCCATTCCATTCCATAGAATTCCATTCCATTCCATTCCATTCCATTGAATTCCATTCCATTCCATTCCATTCCATTCCATTGAATTCCATTCCATTCCATTCCATTCCATTCCATTCCATTCCATTCCATTCCATTCTACTGGTGTCCATTCCATTCCATTCCATTCCATTCCATTCCATTCCATTCCATTCCATTCCATTCCTTTCCATTCCATTGCATTCCATTGCATTCCATTTTATTCCATTCCATTCCATTCCATTCCATTCCACTCCACTCCACTCCACTCCACTCCATTCCACTCCACTCCACTCCGGTACATTCCATTCCATTCCATTCCATTCCATTCCATTCCGTGCTTCTCGGGTACATTCCGTTCCGTTCCATTCCATTCCATTCCATTCCATTCCATTCCGTTCCAGTGCACTCTACTCCACTCCACTCCACTCCACTCCACTCCGGTACATTCCATTCCATTCCATTCCATTCCATTTCCATTCCCATTCCATTTCCATTCCCGTTCCATTTCCATTCCCGTTTCTTTTCCATTCCCGTTCCATTTCCATTCCAGTTCCATTACCATTCCCGTTCCATTTCCATTCCCGATCCATTTCCATTCCCGTTCCATTTCCATTCCCGTTCCATTTCCATTCCCGTTCCATTACCATTCCCGTTCCATTTCCGTTCCCGTTCCGTTTCCGTTCCCGTTCCATTTCCGTTGTCGTTCCGTTTCCGTTCCCGTTCCTTTTCCATTCCCGTTCCATTTCCATTCCCTTTCCATTTCCATTTCATTCCATTCCGTTCTGCTCGGGTACATTCCATTCCATTCCATTGCATTCCATTCCGTTCTGCTCCTGTCCATTCCATTCCATTCCATTCCGTTCCATTCCATTCTACTCGGGTAGATTCCATTCCATTCCATTCCATTCCATTCCATTCCATTCCATTCCATTCTACTGGTGTCCATTCCATTCCATTCCATTCTATTCCATTCCATTCCATTCCATTCCATTGCATTCCATTCCATTCCATTCCATTCCGTTCCGTTCTACTCGGTTACATTCCATTCAATTCCATTCCATTCCGTTCTACTCGGGTAGATTCCATTCCATTCCATTCCATTCCTTTCCATTCCATTGCATTCCATTGCATTGCATTGCACTCAATTCCATTCCATTCCATTCCATTCCATTCCATTCCATTCCACTCCATTCCGTTCCGTTCAACTCGGTTACATTCCATTCAATTACATTCCATTCCGTTCTACTCGGTTACATTCCATTCCATTCCATTCCATTCCATTCCAATCCATTCCATTCCATTCCATTCTGTTCTACTCGGGTACATTCCATTCCATTCCATTCCATTCCATTCCATTCCACTCCATTCCATTCCGTTCTACTTTGGTACATTCCATTCCATTCCATTCCATTCCATTCCATTCCATTCCATTCCATTACATTCCATTCCATTCCATTCCGTTTTACTCAGGTTGATTCCATTCTATTCCATTCCATTCCATTCCATTCCATTCCATTCCATTCCATTCCATTCCATTCGATTCCATTCCATTGCATTCCATTGAATTCCATTCCATTCCATTCCATTCCATTCCATGGAATTCCATTCCGTTCCATTCCATTCCATTGAATTCCATTCCATTCCATTCCATTCCATTCCATTCCATTCCATTCCATTCCATTCCATTCTACTGGTGTCCATTCCATTCCATTCCATTCCATTCCATTCCTTTCCATTCCATTGCATTCCATTGCATTCCATTCCATTCCATTCCATTCCATTCCATTCCATTCCACTCCACTCCACTCCACTCCACTCCATTCCACTCCACACCGGTACATTCCATTCCATTCCATTCCATTCCATTCCATTCCGTGCTTCTCGGGTACATTCCGTTCCGTTCCATTCCATTCCATTCCATTCCATTCCGTTCCAGTGCACTCTACTCCACTCCACTCCACTCCACTCCACTCCGGTACATTCCATTCCATTCCATTCCATTCCATTTCCATTCCCATTCCATTTCCATTCCCGTTCCATTTCCATTCCCGTTTCTTTTCCATTCCCGTTCCATTTCCATTCCAGTTCCATTACCATTCCCGTTCCATTTCCATTCCCGATCCATTTCCATTCCCGTTCCATTTCCGTTCCCGTTCCATTTCCATTCCCGTTCCATTTCCATTCCCTTTCCATTTCCATTTCATACCATTCCGTTCTGCTCGGGTACATTCCATTCCATTCCATTGCATTCCATTCCGTTCTGCTCCTGTCCATTCCATTCCATTCCATTCCGTTCCATTCCGTTCTACTCGGGTAGATTCCATTCCATTCCATTCCATTCCATTCCATTCCATTCCATTCCATTCCATTCCATTCTACTGGTGTCCATTCCATTCCATTCCATTCTATTCCATTCCATTCCATTCCATTCCATTGCATTCCATTCCATTCCATTCCATTCCGTTCCGTTCTACTCGGTTACATTCCATTCAATTCCATTCCATTCCGTTCTACTCGGGTAGATTCCATTCCATTCCATTCCATTCCTTTCCATTCCATTGCATTCCATTGCATTGCATTGCACTCAATTCCATTCCATTCCATTCCATTCCATTCCATTCCATTCCATTCCGTTCCGTTCAACTCGGTTACATTCCATTCAATTACATTCCATTCCGTTCTACTCGGTTACATTCCATTCCATTCCATTCCATTCCATTCCAATCCATTCCATTCCATTCCATTCCGTTCTACTCGGGTACATTCAATTCCATTCCATTCCATTCCATTCCATTCCATTCCATTCCGTTCTACTTTGGTACATTCCATTCCATTCCATTCCATTCCATTCCATTCCATTCCATTGAATTCCATTCCATTCCATAGAATTCCGTTCCATTCCATTCCATTCCATTCCATTCCATTCCATTCCATTCCATTCCATTCCATTCCATTGAATTCAATTCCATTCCATTCCATTCCTTTCCAATGAATTCCATTCTGTTCCATTCCATTCCTTTGAATTCCGTTCCATTCCATTCCATTCCATTCCTTTCCGTTCCGTTCCGTTCCGTTCCGTTGCGTTCCGCTCCGTTCTACTCGGGTTGATTCCATTCTATTCCATTCCATTCCATTCGATCCCATTCGATTCCATTCGATTCCATTCGATTCCATTCGATTCCACTCCATTCCATTCCATAGAATTCCATTCCATTCCATTCCATTTGAATTCCATTCCATTCCATTCCATTCCATTCCATTCCATTCCATTCCATTCCATTCCATTCCATTGAATTCCATTCCATTCCATTCCATTCCATTGAATTCCGTTCCTTTCCATTCCATTCCGTTCCGTTCCGTTCCGTTCCGTTCCGTTGCGTTCCGTTCCGTTCCGTTGCGTTCCGTTCCGTTCTACTCGGGTTCATTCCATTCTATTCCATTCCATTCCATTCCATTCCATTCCATTCCATTCCATTCCATTCCATTCCATTGAATTCCATTCCATTCCATTCCATTCCATAGAATTCCGTTCCATTCCATTCCATACCCTTCCGTTCCGTCCCGTTCCGTTCCGTTCCGTTCCGTTGCGTGCCGTTCCGTTCTACTCAGGTTGATTACATTCTATTCCATTCCATTCCATTCGATTCCATTCGATTCCAATCGATTCCATTCGATTGCATTCGATTCCATTCGTTGCCATTCCATTCCATTCCATGGAATTCCATTCCGTTCCATTCCATTCCATTCCATTCCATTGAATTCCATTCCATTCCATTCCATTCCTTTCCATTCCATTGAATTCCATTCCATTCCATTCCATTCCATTCCATGGAATTGCATTCCATTCCATTCCATGGAATTCCATTCCATTCCATTGAATTCCATTCCATTCCATTCCATAGAATTCCGTTCCATTCCATTCCATTCCATTCCATTCCATTCCATTCCATTCCATTGAATTCCATTCCGTTCCATTCCATTCCATTGAATTCCGTTCCATTCCACTCCATTCCATTCCGTTCCGTTCCGTTCCGTTCCATTCCGTTGCGTTCCGCTCCGTTCTACTCGGGTTGATTCCATTCTATTCCATTCCAGTCCATTCGATCCCATTCGATTCCATTCGATTCCATTCGATTCCATTCGATTCCACTCCATTCCATTCCATAGAATTCCATTCCATTCCATTCCATCCCATTCCATTCCATTGAATTCCATTCCATTCCATTCCATTCCATTCCATTCCATTGAATTCCATTCCATTCCATTCCATTCCATGGAATTCCATTCCATTCCATTCCATTCCATGGAATTGCATTCCATTCCATTCCATGGAATTCCATTCCATTCCATTCCATTCCATGGAATTCCATTCCATTCCATTCCATTCCATAGAATTCCATTCCATTCCATTCCATTCCATTGAATTCCGTTCCATTCCATTCCATTCCGTTCCGTTCCGTTCCGTTCCGTTCCGTTGCGTTCCGTTCCGTTCCGTTGTGTTCCGTTCCGTTCTACTCGGGTTGATTCCATTCTATTCCATTCCATTCCAATCCATTCCATTCCATTCCATTGAATTCCATTCCATTCCATTCCATTCCATTCCATTCTACTGGTGTCCATTCCATTCCATTCCATTCCATTCCATTCCATTCCATTCCATTCCTTTCCATTCCATTGCATTCCATTGCATTCCATTCCATTCCATTCCATTCCATTCCATTCCATTCCATTCCATTCCTTTCCATTCCATTGCATTCCATTGCATTCCATTCCATTCCATTCCATTCCATTCCATTCCATTCCACTCCACTCCACTCCACTCCACTCCATTCCACTCCACTCCACTCCGGTACATTCCATTCCATTCCATTCCATTCCATTCCATTCCGTGCTTCTCGGGTACATTCCGTTCCGTTCCATTCCATTCCATTCCATTCCATTCCATTCCGTTCCAGTGCACTCTACTCCACTCCACTCCACTCCACTCCACTCCGGTACATTCCATTCCATTCCATTCCATTCCATTTCCATTCCCATTCCATTTCCATTCCCGTTCCATTTCCATTCCCGTTTCTTTTCCATTCCCGTTCCATTTCCATTCCAGTTCCATTACCATTCCCGTTCCATTTCCATTCCCGATCCATTTCCATTCCCGTTCCATTTCCATTCCCGTTCCATTTCCATTCCCGTTCCATTACCATTCCCGTTCCATTTCCGTTCCCGTTCCGTTTCCGTTCCCGTTCCATTTCCGTTGTCGTTCCGTTTCCGTTCCCGTTCCTTTTCCATTCCCGTTCCATTTCCGTTCCCGTTCCATTTCCATTCCCGTTCCATTTCCATTCCCTTTCCATTTCCATTTCATTCCATTCCGTTCTGCTCGGGTACATTCCATTCCATTCCATTGCATTCCATTCCGTTCTGCTCCTGTCCATTCCATTCCATTCCATTCCGTTCCATTCCATTCCATTGAATTCCGTTCCATTCCACTCCATTCCATTCCGTTCCGTTCCGTTCCGTTCCATTCCGTTGCGTTCCGCTCCGTTCTACTCGGGTTGATTCCATTCTATTCCATTCCAGTCCATTCGATCCCATTCGATTCCATTCGATTCCATTCGATTCCATTCGATTCCACTCCATTCCATTCCATAGAATTCCATTCAATTCCATTCCATCCCATAGAATTCCATTCCATTCCATTCCATCCCATTCCATTCCATTGAATTCCATTCCATTCCATTCCATTCCATTCCATTCCATTCCATGGAATTGCATTCCATTCCATTCCATGGAATTCCATTCCATTCCATTCCATTCCATTCCATTCCATTCCATAGAATTCCATTCCATTCCATTCCATTCCATTGAATTCCGTTCCATTCCATTCCATTCCGTTCCGTTCCGTTCCGTTCCGTTCCGTTGCGTTCCGTTCCGTTCCGTTGTGTTCCGTTCCGTTCTACTCGGGTTGATTCCATTCTATTCCATTCCATTCCAATCCATTCCATTCCATTCCATTGAATTCCATTCCATTCCATTCCATTCCATTCCATTCCATTCCATTCCATTCCATTGCATTCCATTCCATTCCATTCCATTCCATTCCATTCCATTCCATTGAATTCCATTCCATTCCATTCCATTCCATGGAATTCCGTTCCATTCCATTCCATTCCGTTCCGTTCCGTCCCGTTCCGCTCCGTTCCGTTCCGTTGCGTTCCGTTCCGTTCTACTCGGGTTGATTCCATTCTATTCCATTCCATTCCATTCGATTCCATTCGATTCCATTCGATTCCACTCCATTCCATTCCATAGAATTCCATTCCATTCCATTCCATTCCATTGAATTCCATTCCATTCCATTCCATTCCATTGAATTCCATTCCATTCCATTCCATTCCATTGAATTCCATTCCATTCCATTCCATTCCATTCCATTCCATTCCATTCCATTCCATTCTACTGGTGTCCATTCCATTCCATTCCATTCCATTCCATTCCATTCCATTCCATTCCATTCCTTTCCATTCCATTGCATTCCATTGCATTCCATTCCATTCCATTCCATTCCATTCCACTCCACTCCACTCCACTCCACTCCATTCCACTCCACTCCACTCCGGTACATTCCATTCCATTCCATTCCATTCCATTCCATTCCGTGCTTCTCGGGTACATTCCGTTCCGTTCCATTCCATTCCATTCCATTCCATTCCGTTCCAGTGCACTCTACTCCACTCCACTCCACTCCACTCCACTCCGGTACATTCCATTCCATTCCATTCCATTCCATTTCCATTCCCATTCCATTTCCATTCCCGTTCCATTTCCATTCCCGTTTCTTTTCCATTCCCGTTCCATTTCCATTCCAGTTCCATTACCATTCCCGTTCCATTTCCATTCCCGATCCATTTCCATTCCCGTTCCATTTCCATTCCCGTTCCATTTCCATTCCCGTTCCATTACCATTCCCGTTCCATTTCCGTTCCCGTTCCGTTTCCGTTCCCGTTCCATTTCCGTTCTCGTTCCGTTTCCGTTCCCGTTCCATTTCCATTCCCGTTCCATTTCCGTTCCCGTTCCATTTCCATTCCCGTTCCATTTCCATTCCCTTTCCATTTCCATTTCATTCCATTCCGTTCTGCTCGGGTACATTCCATTCCATTCCATTGCATTCCATTCCGTTCTGCTCCTGTCCATTCCATTCCATTCCATTCCGTTCCATTCCGTTCTACTCGGGTAGATTCCATTCCATTCCATTCCATTCCATTCCATTCCATTCTACTGGTGTCCATTCCATTCCATTCCATTCTATTCCATTCCATTCCATTCCATTCCATTGCATTCCATTCCATTCCATTCCATTCCGTTCCGTTCTACTCGGTTACATTCCATTCAATTCCATTCCATTCCGTTCTACTCGGGTAGATTCCATTCCATTCCATTCCATTCCTTTCCATTCCATTGCATTCCATTGCATTGCATTGCACTCAATTCCATTCCATTCCATTCCATTCCATTCCATTCCATTCCATTCCGTTCCGTTCAACTCGGTTACATTCCATTCAATTGCATTCCATTCCGTTCTACTCGGTTACATTCCATTCCATTCCATTCCATTCCATTCCAATCCATTCCATTCCATTCCATTCCGTTCTACTCGGGTACATTCCATTCCATTCCATTCCATTCCATTCCATTCCATTCCATTCCATTCCATTCCATTCCATTCCATTGCATTCCATTCCATTCCATTCCATTCCATTCCATTCCATTCCATTCCATTCCATTCCATTCCATTCCATTCCATTCCATGGAATTCCGTTCCATTCCATTCCATTCCGTTCCGTTCCGTCCCGTTCCGTTCCGTTGCGTTCCGTTCCGTTCTACTCGGGTTGATTCCATTCTATTCCATTCCATTCCATTCGATTCCATTCGATTCCATTCGATTCCACTCCATTCCATTCCATAGAATTCCATTCCATTCCATTCCATTCCATTGAATTCCATTCCATTCCATTCCATTCCATTGAATTCCATTCCATTCCATTCCATTCCATTGAATTCCATTCCATTCCATTCCATTCCATTCCATTCCATTCCATTCCATTCCATTCTACTGGTGTCCATTCCATTCCATTCCATTCCATTCCATTCCATTCCATTCCATTCCATTCCTTTCCATTCCATTGCATTCCATTGCATTCCATTCCATTCCATTCCATTCCATTCCATTCCATTCCATTCCACTCCACTCCACTCCACTCCACTCCATTCCACTCCACTCCACTCCGGTACATTCCATTCCATTCCATTCCATTCCATTCCATTCCGTGCTTCTCGGGTACATTCCGTTCCGTTCCATTCCATTCCATTCCATTCCATTCCGTTCCAGTGCACTCTACTCCACTCCACTCCACTCCACTCCACTCCGGTACATTCCATTCCATTCCATTCCATTCCATTTCCATTCCCATTCCATTTCCATTCCCGTTCCATTTCCATTCCCGTTTCTTTTCCATTCCCGTTCCATTTCCATTCCAGTTCCATTACCATTCCCGTTCCATTTCCATTCCCGATCCATTTCCATTCCCGTTCCATTTCCATTCCCGTTCCATTTCCATTCCCGTTCCTTTACCATTCCCGTTCCATTTCCGTTCCCGTTCCGTTTCCGTTCCCGTTCCATTTCCGTTCTCGTTCCGTTTCCATTCCCGTTCCATTTCCATTCCCTTTCCATTTCCATTTCATTCCATTCCGTTCTGCTCGGGTACATTCCATTCCATTCCATTGCATTCCATTCCGTTCTGCTCCAGTCCATTCCATTCCATTCCATTCCGTTCCATTCCGTTCTACTCGGGTAGATTCCATTCCATTCCATTCCATTCCATTCCATTCCATTCCATTCCATTCCATTCTACTGGTGTCCATTCCATTCCATTCCATTCTATTCCATTCCATTCCATTCCATTCCATTGCATTCCATTCCATTCCATTCCATTCCGTTCCGTTCTACTCGGTTACATTCCATTCAATTCCATTCCATTCCGTTCTACTCGGGTAGATTCCATTCCTTTCCATTCCATTCCTTTCCATTCCATTGCATTCCATTGCATTGCATTGCACTCAATTCCATTCCATTCCATTCCATTCCATTCCATTCCATTCCATTCCATTCCATTCCGTTCCGTTCAACTCGGTTACATTCCATTCAATTACATTCCATTCAGTTCTACTCGGTTACATTCCATTCCATTCCATTCCATTCCATTCCAATCCATTCCATTCCATTCCATTCCGTTCTACTCGGGTACATTCCATTCCATTCCATTCCATTCCATTCCATTCCATTCCATTCCATTCCATTCCATTCCATTCCGTTCTACTTTGGTACATTCCATTCCATTCCATTCCATTCCATTCCATTCCATTCCATTACATTACATTCCATTCCATTCCGTTCTACTCAGGTTGATTCCATTCTATTCCATTCCATTCCATTCCATTCCATTCCATTCCATTCCATTCGATTCCATTCCATTCCATTCCATTGAATTCCATTCCATTCCATTCCATTCCATGGAATTCCATTCCATTCCATTCCATTCCATGGAATTCCATTCCGTTCCATTCCATTCCATTGAATTCCATTCCATTCCATTCCATTCCATTCCATTCCATTCCATTGAATTCCATTCCATTCCATTCCATTCCATTCCATTCCATCCCATTCCATTCCATTCCATTCCATTCCGTTCTACTCGGGTTGATTCCATTCTATTCCATTCCATTCCATTCGATCCCATTTGATTCCATTCGATTCCATTCAATTCCATTCTATTCCATTCCATTCCACTCCATTCCATTCCATTGAATTCCATTCCATTCCATTCCATTCCATTCCATGGAATTCCATTCCATTCCATTCCATTCCATTCCATAGAATTCCATTCCATTCCATTCCATTCCACTGAATTCCGTTCCATTCCATTCCATTCCGTTCCGTTCCGTTCCGTTGCGTTCCGTTCCGTTCCGTTGTGTTCCGTTCCGTTCTACTCGGGTTGATTCCATTCTATTCCATTCCATTCCATTCCATTCCGTTCCGTTCCGTTCCGTTCCGTTGCGTTCCGTTCCGTTCCGTTGTGTTCCGTTCCGTTCTACTCGGGTTGATTCCATTCTATTCCATTCCATTCCAATCCATTCCATTCCATTCCATTGAATTCCATTCCATTCCATTCCATTCCATTCCATTCCATTCCATTCCATTCCATTCCATTCCATTCCATTCCATTCCATTGAATTCCATTCCATTCCATTCCATTCCATGGAATTCCGTTCCATTCCATTCCATTCCGTTCCGTTCCGTCCCGTTCCGTTCCGTTCCGTTGCGTTCCGTTCCGTTCTACTCGGGTTGATTCCATTCTATTCCATTCCATTCCATTCGATTCCATTCGATTCCATTCGATTCCACTCCATTCCATTCCATGGAATTCCATTCCATTCCATTCCATTCCATAGAATTCCATTCCATTCCATTCCATTCCATTGAATTCCATTCCATTCCATTCCATTCCATTGAATTCCATTCCATTCCATTCCATTCCATTCCATTCCATTCCATTCCATTCCATTCCATTCTACTGGTGTCCATTCCATTCCATTCCATTCCATTCCATTCCATTCCATTCCATTCCATTCCATTCCATTCCATTCCATTCCTTTCCATTCCATTGCATTCCATTGCATTCCATTCCATTCCATTCCATTCCATTCCATTCCATTCCACTCCACTCCACTCCACTCCACTCCATTCCACTCCACTCCACTCCGGTACATTCCATTCCATTCCATTCCATTCCATTCCATTCCGTGCTTCTCGGGTACATTCCGTTCCGTTCCATTCCATTCCATTCCATTCCATTCCATTCCGTTCCAGTGCACTCTACTCCACTCCACTCCACTCCACTCCACTCCGGTACATTCCATTCCATTCCATTCCATTCCATTTCCATTCCCATTCCATTTCCATTCCCGTTCCATTTCCATTCCCGTTTCTTTTCCATTCCCGTTCCATTTCCATTCCAGTTCCATTACCATTCCCGTTCCATTTCCATTCCCGATCCATTTCCATTCCCGTTCCATTTCCATTCCCGTTCCATTTCCATTCCCGTTCCATTACCATTCCCGTTCCATTTCCGTTCCCGTTCCGTTTCCGTTCCCGTTCCATTTCCGTTGTCGTTCCGTTTCCGTTCCCGTTCCTTTTCCATTCCCGTTCCATTTCCGTTCCCGTTCCATTTCCATTCCCGTTCCATTTCCATTCCCTTTCCATTTCCATTTCATTCCATTCCGTTCTGCTCGGGTACATTCCATTCCATTCCATTGCATTCCATTCCGTTCTGCTCCTGTCCATTCCATTCCATTCCATTCCGTTCCATTCCATTCTACTCGGGTAGATTCCATTCCATTCCATTCCATTCCATTCCATTCCATTCCATTCCATTCCATTCCATTCCATTCTACTGGTGTCCATTCCATTCCATTCCATTCCATTCCATTCCATTCCATTCCTTTCCATTCCATTGCATTCCATTGCATTCCATTCCATTCCATTCCATTCCATTCCATTCCATTCCATTCCATTCCTTTCCATTCCATTGCATTCCATTGCATTCCATTCCATTCCATTCCATTCCATTCCATTCCATTCCACTCCACTCCACTCCACTCCACTCCATTCCACTCCACTCCACTCCGGTACATTCCATTCCATTCCATTCCATTCCATTCCATTCCGTGCTTCTCGGGTACATTCCGTTCCGTTCCATTCCATTCCATTCCATTCCATTCCATTCCGTTCCAGTGCACTCTACTCCACTCCACTCCACTCCACTCCACTCCGGTACATTCCATTCCATTCCATTCCATTCCATTTCCATTCCCATTCCATTTCCATTCCCGTTCCATTTCCATTCCCGTTTCTTTTCCATTCCCGTTCCATTTCCATTCCAGTTCCATTACCATTCCCGTTCCATTTCCATTCCCGATCCATTTCCATTCCCGTTCCATTTCCATTCCCGTTCCATTTCCATTCCCGTTCCATTACCATTCCCGTTCCATTTCCGTTCCCGTTCCGTTTCCGTTCCCGTTCCATTTCCGTTGTCGTTCCGTTTCCGTTCCCGTTCCTTTTCCATTCCCGTTCCATTTCCGTTCCCGTTCCATTTCCATTCCCGTTCCATTTCCATTCCCTTTCCATTTCCATTTCATTCCATTCCGTTCTGCTCGGGTACATTCCATTCCATTCCATTGCATTCCATTCCGTTCTGCTCCTGTCCATTCCATTCCATTCCATTCCGTTCCATTCCATTCCATTGAATTCCGTTCCATTCCACTCCATTCCATTCCGTTCCGTTCCGTTCCGTTCCATTCCGTTGCGTTCCGCTCCGTTCTACTCGGGTTGATTCCATTCTATTCCATTCCAGTCCATTCGATCCCATTCGATTCCATTCGATTCCATTCGATTCCATTCGATTCCACTCCATTCCATTCCATAGAATTCCATTCAATTCCATTCCATCCCATAGAATTCCATTCCATTCCATTCCATCCCATTCCATTCCATTGAATTCCATTCCATTCCATTCCATTCCATTCCATTCCATTCCATGGAATTGCATTCCATTCCATTCCATGGAATTCCATTCCATTCCATTCCATTCCATGGAATTCCATTCCATTCCATTCCATTCCATTCCATAGAATTCCATTCCATTCCATTCCATTCCATTGAATTCCGTTCCATTCCATTCCATTCCGTTCCGTTCCGTTCCGTTCCGTTCCGTTGCGTTCCGTTCCGTTCCGTTGTGTTCCGTTCCGTTCTACTCGGGTTGATTCCATTCTATTCCATTCCATTCCAATCCATTCCATTCCATTCCATTGAATTCCATTCCATTCCATTCCATTCCATTCCATTCCATTCCATTCCATTCCATTGCATTCCATTCCATTCCATTCCATTCCATTCCATTCCATTCCATTGAATTCCATTCCATTCCATTCCATTCCATGGAATTCCGTTCCATTCCATTCCATTCCGTTCCGTTCCGTCCCGTTCCGTTCCGTTCCGTTCCGTTGCGTTCCGTTCCGTTCTACTCGGGTTGATTCCATTCTATTCCATTCCATTCCATTCGATTCCATTCGATTCCATTCGATTCCACTCCATTCCATTCCATAGAATTCCATTCCATTCCATTCCATTCCATTGAATTCCATTCCATTCCATTCCATTCCATTGAATTCCATTCCATTCCATTCCATTCCATTGAATTCCATTCCATTCCATTCCATTCCATTCCATTCCATTCCATTCCATTCCATTCTACTGGTGTCCATTCCATTCCATTCCATTCCATTCCATTCCATTCCATTCCATTCCATTCCATTCCTTTCCATTCCATTGCATTCCATTGCATTCCATTCCATTCCATTCCATTCCATTCCACTCCACTCCACTCCACTCCACTCCATTCCACTCCACTCCACTCCGGTACATTCCATTCCATTCCATTCCATTCCATTCCATTCCGTGCTTCTCGGGTACATTCCGTTCCGTTCCATTCCATTCCATTCCATTCCATTCCGTTCCAGTGCACTCTACTCCACTCCACTCCACTCCACTCCACTCCGGTACATTCCATTCCATTCCATTCCATTCCATTTCCATTCCCATTCCATTTCCATTCCCGTTCCATTTCCATTCCCGTTTCTTTTCCATTCCCGTTCCATTTCCATTCCAGTTCCATTACCATTCCCGTTCCATTTCCATTCCCGATCCATTTCCATTCCCGTTCCATTTCCATTCCCGTTCCATTTCCATTCCCGTTCCATTACCATTCCCGTTCCATTTCCGTTCCCGTTCCGTTTCCGTTCCCGTTCCATTTCCGTTCTCGTTCCGTTTCCGTTCCCGTTCCATTTCCATTCCCGTTCCATTTCCGTTCCCGTTCCATTTCCATTCCCGTTCCATTTCCATTCCCTTTCCATTTCCATTTCATTCCATTCCGTTCTGCTCGGGTACATTCCATTCCATTCCATTGCATTCCATTCCGTTCTGCTCCTGTCCATTCCATTCCATTCCATTCCGTTCCATTCCGTTCTACTCGGGTAGATTCCATTCCATTCCATTCCATTCCATTCCATTCCATTCTACTGGTGTCCATTCCATTCCATTCCATTCTATTCCATTCCATTCCATTCCATTCCATTGCATTCCATTCCATTCCATTCCATTCCGTTCCGTTCTACTCGGTTACATTCCATTCAATTCCATTCCATTCCGTTCTACTCGGGTAGATTCCATTCCATTCCATTCCATTCCTTTCCATTCCATTGCATTCCATTGCATTGCATTGCACTCAATTCCATTCCATTCCATTCCATTCCATTCCATTCCATTCCATTCCGTTCCGTTCAACTCGGTTACATTCCATTCAATTGCATTCCATTCCGTTCTACTCGGTTACATTCCATTCCATTCCATTCCATTCCATTCCAATCCATTCCATTCCATTCCATTCCGTTCTACTCGGGTACATTCCATTCCATTCCATTCCATTCCATTCCATTCCATTCCATTCCATTCCATTCCATTGCATTCCATTCCATTCCATTCCATTCCATTCCATTCCATTCCATTCCATTCCATTCCATTCCATGGAATTCCGTTCCATTCCATTCCATTCCGTTCCGTTCCGTCCCGTTCCGTTCCGTTCCGTTCCGTTGCGTTCCGTTCCGTTCTACTCGGGTTGATTCCATTCTATTCCATTCCATTCCATTCGATTCCATTCGATTCCATTCGATTCCACTCCATTCCATTCCATAGAATTCCATTCCATTCCATTCCATTCCATTGAATTCCATTCCATTCCATTCCATTCCATTGAATTCCATTCCATTCCATTCCATTCCATTGTAATTCCATTCCATTCCATTCCATTCCATTCCATTCCATTCCATTCCATTCCATTCTACTGGTGTCCATTCCATTCCATTCCATTCCATTCCATTCCATTCCATTCCTTTCCATTCCATTGCATTCCATTGCATTCCATTCCATTCCATTCCATTCCATTCCATTCCATTCCACTCCACTCCACTCCACTCCACTCCATTCCACTCCACTCCACTCCGGTACATTCCATTCCATTCCATTCCATTCCATTCCATTCCGTGCTTCTCGGGTACATTCCGTTCCGTTCCATTCCATTCCATTCCATTCCATTCCGTTCCAGTGCACTCTACTCCACTCCACTCCACTCCACTCCACTCCGGTACATTCCATTCCATTCCATTCCATTCCATTTCCATTCCCATTCCATTTCCATTCCCGTTCCATTTCCATTCCCGTTTCTTTTCCATTCCCGTTCCATTTCCATTCCAGTTCCATTACCATTCCCGTTCCATTTCCATTCCCGATCCATTTCCATTCCCGTTCCATTTCCATTCCCGTTCCATTTCCATTCCCGTTCCTTTACCATTCCCGTTCCATTTCCGTTCCCGTTCCGTTTCCGTTCCCGTTCCATTTCCGTTCTCGTTCCGTTTCCATTCCCGTTCCATTTCCATTCCCTTTCCATTTCCATTTCATTCCATTCCGCTCTGCTCGGGTACATTCCATTCCATTCCATTGCATTCCATTCCGTTCTGCTCCAGTCCATTCCATTCCATTCCATTCCGTTCCATTCCGTTCTACTCGGGTAGATTCCATTCCATTCCATTCCATTCCATTCCATTCCATTCCATTCCATTCCATTCCATTCCATTCCATTCCATTCTACTGGTGTCCATTCCATTCCATTCCATTCTATTCCATTCCATTCCATTCCATTCCATTGCATTCCATTCCATTCCATTCCATTCCGTTCCGTTCTACTCGGTTACATTCCATTCAATTCCATTCCATTCCGTTCTACTCGGGTAGATTCCATTCCATTCCATTCCATTCCTTTCCATTCCATTGCATTCCATTGCATTGCATTGCACTCAATTCCATTCCATTCCATTCCATTCCATTCCATTCCATTCCATTCCATTCCGTTCCGTTCAACTCGGTTACATTCCATTCAATTACATTCCATTCCGTTCTACTCGGTTACATTCCATTCCATTCCATTCCATTCCATTCCAATCCATTCCATTCCATTCCATTCCGTTCTACTCGGGTACATTCCATTCCATTCCATTCCATTCCATTCCATTCCATTCCATTCCATTCCATTCCATTCCGTTCTACTTTGGTACATTCCATTCCATTCCATTCCATTCCATTCCATTCCATTCCATTCCATTACATTCCATTCCATTCCGTTCTACTCAGGTTGATTCCATTCTATTCCATTCCATTCCATTCCATTCCATTCCATTCCATTCGATTCCATTCCATTCCATTCCATTGAATTCCATTCCATTCCATTCCATTCCATGGAATTCCATTCCATTCCATTCCATTCCATGGAATTCCATTCCGTTCCATTCCATTCCATTGAATTCCATTCCATTCCATTCCATTCCATTCCATTCCATTCCATTGAATTCCATTCCATTCCATTCCATTCCATTCCATTCCATCCCATTCCATTCCATTCCATTCCATTCCGTTCTACTCGGGTTGATTCCATTCTATTCCATTCCATTCCATTCGATCCCATTTGATTCCATTCGATTCCATTCAATTCCATTCTATTCCATTCCATTCCACTCCATTCCATTCCATTGAATTCCATTCCATTCCATTCCATTCCATTCCATGGAATTCCATTCCATTCCATTCCATTCCATTCCATAGAATTCCATTCCATTCCATTCCATTCCACTGAATTCCGTTCCATTCCATTCCATTCCGTTCCGTTCCGTTCCGTTCCGTTCCGTTGCGTTCCGTTCCGTTCCGTTGTGTTCCGTTCCGTTCTACTCGGGTTGATTCCATTCTATTCCATTCCATTCCATTCCATTCCGTTCCGTTCCGTTCCGTTCCGTTGCGTTCCGTTCCGTTCCGTTGTGTTCCGTTCCGTTCTACTCGGGTTGATTCCATTCTATTCCATTCCATTCCAATCCATTCCATTCCATTCCATTGAATTCCATTCCATTCCATTCCATTCCATTCCATTCCATTCCATTCCATTCCATTCCATTCCATTCCATTCCATTGAATTCCATTCCATTCCATTCCATTCCATGGAATTCCGTTCCATTCCATTCCATTCCGTTCCGTTCCGTCCCGTTCCGTTCCGTTCCGTTGCGTTCCGTTCCGTTCTACTCGGGTTGATTCCATTCTATTCCATTCCATTCCATTCCATTCCATTCCATTCCATTCGATTCCACTCCATTCCATTCCATAGAATTCCATTCCATTCCATTCCATTCCATAGAATTCCATTCCATTCCATTCCATTCCATTGAATTCCATTCCATTCCATTCCATTCCATTGAATTCCATTCCATTCCATTCCATTCCATTCCATTCCATTCCATTCCATTCCATTCTACTGGTGTCCATTCCATTCCATTCCATTCCATTCCATTCCATTCCATTCCATTCCATTCCTTTCCATTCCATTGCATTCCATTGCATTCCATTCCATTCCATTCCATTCCATTCCCTTCCATTCCACTCCACTCCACTCCACTCCACTCCATTCCACTCCACTCCACTCCGGTACATTCCATTCCATTCCATTCCATTCCATTCCATTCCGTGCTTCTCGGGTACATTCCGTTCCGTTCCATTCCATTCCATTCCATTCCATTCCATTCCGTTCCAGTGCACTCTACTCCACTCCACTCCACTCCACTCCACTCCGGTACATTCCATTCCATTCCATTCCATTCCATTTCCATTCCCATTCCATTTCCATTCCCGTTCCATTTCCATTCCCGTTTCTTTTCCATTCCCGTTCCATTTCCATTCCAGTTCCATTACCATTCCCGTTCCATTTCCATTCCCGATCCATTTCCATTCCCGTTCCATTTCCATTCCCGTTCCATTTCCATTCCCGTTCCATTACCATTCCCGTTCCATTTCCGTTCCCGTTCCGTTTCCGTTCCCGTTCCATTTCCGTTGTCGTTCCGTTTCCGTTCCCGTTCCTTTTCCATTCCCGTTCCATTTCCGTTCCCGTTCCATTTCCATTCCCTTTCCATTTCCATTCCCTTTCCATTTCCATTTCATTCCATTCCGTTCTGCTCGGGTACATTCCATTCCATTCCATTGCATTCCATTCCGTTCTGCTCCTGTCCATTCCATTCCATTCCATTCCGTTCCATTCCATTCTACTCGGGTAGATTCCATTCCATTCCATTCCGTTCCATTCCATTCTACTCGGGTAGATTCCATTCCATTCCATTCCATTCCATTGCATTCCATTCCATTCCATTCCATTCTACTGGTGTCCATTCCATTCCATTCCATTCTATTCCATTCCATTCCATTCCATTCCATTGCATTCCATTCCATTCCATTCCATTCCGTTCCGTTCTACTCGGTTACATTCCATTCAATTCCATTCCATTCCGTTCTACTCGGGTAGATTCCATTCCATTCCATTCCATTCCTTTCCATTCCATTGCATTCCATTGCATTGCATTGCACTCAATTCCATTCCATTCCATTCCATTCCATTCCATTCCATTCCATTCCGTTCCGTTCAACTCGGTTACATTCCATTCAATTACATTCCATTCCGTTCTACTCGGTTACATTCCATTCCATTCCATTCCATTCCATTCCAATCCATTCCATTCCATTCCATTCCGTTCTACTCGGGTACATTCCATTCCATTCCATTCCATTCCATTCCATTCCATTCCATGCCATTCCGTTCTACTTTGGTACATTCCATTCCATTCCATTCCTTTCCATTCCATTCCATTGAATTCCATTCCATTCCATTCCATTCCATTGAATTCCGTTCCATTCCATTCCATACCCTTCCGTTCCGTCCCGTTCCATTCCGTTCCGTTCCGTTGCGTGCCGTTCCGTTCCACTCAGGTTGATTACATTCTATTCCATTCCATTCCATTCGATTCCATTCGATTCCATTCGATTCCATTCCATTCCATTCCATGGAATTCCATTCCATTCCATTCCATTCCATGGAATTCCATTCCATTCCATTCCATTCCATTCCATTCCATTGAATTCCATTCCATTCCATTCCATTCCATTGAATTCCATTCCATTCCATTCCATAGAATTCCGTTCCATTCCTTTCCATTCCATTCCATTCCATTCCATTCCATTGAATTCCATTCCGTTCCATTCCATTCCATTGAATTCCGTTCCATTCCACTCCATTCCATTCCGTTCCGTTCCGTTCCGTTCCGTTCCGTTCCGTTGCGTTCCGCTCCGTTCTACTCAGGTTGATTCCATTCTATTCCATTCCAGTCTATTCGATCCCATTCGATTCCATTCGATTCCATTCGAT
Organism: Gorilla gorilla gorilla; assembly: GCF_029281585.2. Lineage (NCBI taxonomy): Eukaryota > Metazoa > Chordata > Mammalia > Primates > Hominidae > Gorilla > Gorilla gorilla. Next base: position 7,849,586 of record NC_073240.2, on the reverse strand, counting down.
TCCATTCGATTCCACTCCATTCCATTCCATAGAATTCCATTCCATTCCATTCCATCCCATTCCATTCCATTGAATTCCATTCCATTCCATTCCATTCCATTCCATGGAATTCCATTCCATTCCATTCCATTCCATTCCATTCCATAGAATTCCATTCCATTCCATTCCATTCCATTGAATTCCGTTCCATTCCATTCCATTCCGTTCCGTTCCGTTCCATTCCGTTGCGTTCCGTTCCGTTCCGTTGTGTTCCGTTCCGTTCTACTCGGGTTGATTCCATTCTATTCCATTCCATTCCAATCCATTCCATTCCATTCCATTGAATTCCATTCCATTCCATTCCATTCCATTCCATTCCATTCCATTCCATTCCATGGAATTCCATTCCATTCCATTCCATTCCATTCCATTCCATTCCATTGAATTCCATTCCATTCCATTCCATTCCATGGAATTCCGTTCCATTCCATTCCATTCCGTTCCGTTCCGTCCCGTTCCGTTCCGTTCCGTTCCGTTGCGTTCCGTTCCGTTCTACTCGGGTTGATTCCATTCTATTCCATTCCATTCCATTCGATTCCATTCGATTCCATTCGATTCCACTCCATTCCATTCCATAGAATTCCATTCCATTCCATTCTATTCCATTGAATTCCATTCCATTCCATTCCATTCCATTGAATTCCATTCCATTCCATTCCATTCCATTGAATTCCATTCCATTCCATTCCATTCCATTCCATTCCATTCCATTCCATTCCATTCCATTCTACTGGTGTCCATTCCATTCCATTCCATTCCATTCCATTCCATTCCATTCCTTTCCATTCCATTGCATTCCATTGCATTCCATTCCATTCCATTCCATTCCATTCCATTCCATTCCATTCCACTCCACTCCACTCCACTCCACTCCATTCCACTCCACTCCACTCCGGTACATTCCATTCCATTCCATTCCATTCCATTCCATTCCGTGCTTCTCGGGTACATTCCGTTCCGTTCCATTCCATTCCATTCCATTCCATTCCGTTCCAGTGCACTCTACTCCACTCCACTCCACTCCACTCCACTCCGGTACATTCCATTCCATTCCATTCCATTCCATTTCCATTCCCATTCCATTTCCATTCCCGTTCCATTTCCATTCCCGTTTCTTTTCCATTCCCGTTCCATTTCCATTCCAGTTCCATTACCATTCCCGTTCCATTTCCATTCCCGATCCATTTCCATTCCCGTTCCATTTCCATTCCCGTTCCATTTCCATTCCCGTTCCATTACCATTCCCGTTCCATTTCCGTTCCCGTTCCGTTTCCGTTCCCGTTCCATTTCCGTTCTCGTTCCGTTTCCGTTCCCGTTCCATTTCCATTCCCGTTCCATTTCCGTTCCCGTTCCATTTCCATTCCCGTTCCATTTCCATTCCCTTTCCATTTCCATTTCATTCCATTCCGTTCTGCTCGGGTACATTCCATTCCATTCCATTGCATTCCATTCCGTTCTGCTCCTGTCCATTCCATTCCATTCCATTCCGTTCCATTCCGTTCTACTCGGGTAGATTCCATTCCATTCCATTCCATTCCATTCCATTCCATTCCATTCCATTCCATTCCATTCCATTCTACTGGTGTCCATTCCATTCCATTCCATTCTATTCCATTCCATTCCATTCCATTCCATTGCATTCCATTCCATTCCATTCCATTCCGTTCCGTTCTACTCGGTTACATTCCATTCAATTCCATTCCATTCCGTTCTACTCGGGTAGATTCCATTCCATTCCATTCCATTCCTTTCCATTCCATTGCATTCCATTGCATTGCATTGCACTCAATTCCATTCCATTCCATTCCATTCCATTCCATTCCATTCCATTCCATTGAATTCCATTCCATTCCATTCCATTCCATTCCATTCCATTCCATTCCATTCCATTCTACTGGTGTCCATTCCATTCCATTCCATTCCATTCCATTCCATTCCATTCCTTTCCATTCCATTGCATTCCATTGCATTCCATTCCATTCCATTCCATTCCATTCCATTCCATTCCACTCCACTCCACTCCACTCCATTCCACTCCACTCCACTCCGGTACATTCCATTCCATTCCATTCCATTCCATTCCATTCCGTGCTTCTCGGGTACATTCCGTTCCGTTCCATTCCATTCCATTCCATTCCATTCCGTTCCAGTGCACTCTACTCCACTCCACTCCACTCCACTCCACTCCGGTACATTCCATTCCATTCCATTCCATTCCATTTCCATTCCCATTCCATTTCCATTCCCGTTCCATTTCCATTCCCGTTTCTTTTCCATTCCCGTTCCATTTCCATTCCAGTTCCATTACCATTCCCGTTCCATTTCCATTCCCGATCCATTTCCATTCCCGTTCCATTTCCATTCCCGTTCCATTTCCATTCCCGTTCCATTACCATTCCCGTTCCATTTCCGTTCCCGTTCCGTTTCCGTTCCCGTTCCATTTCCGTTCTCGTTCCGTTTCCGTTCCCGTTCCATTTCCATTCCCGTTCCATTTCCGTTCCCGTTCCATTTCCATTCCCGTTCCATTTCCATTCCCTTTCCATTTCCATTTCATTCCATTCCGTTCTGCTCGGGTACATTCCATTCCATTCCATTGCATTCCATTCCGTTCTGCTCCTGTCCATTCCATTCCATTCCATTCCGTTCCATTCCGTTCTACTCGGGTAGATTCCATTCCATTCCATTCCATTCCATTCCATTCCATTCCATTCCATTCTACTGGTGTCCATTCCATTCCATTCCATTCTATTCCATTCCATTCCATTCCATTCCATTGCATTCCATTCCATTCCATTCCATTCCGTTCCGTTCTACTCGGTTACATTCCATTCAATTCCATTCCATTCCGTTCTACTCGGGTAGATTCCATTCCATTCCATTCCATTCCTTTCCATTCCATTGCATTCCATTGCATTGCATTGCACTCAATTCCATTCCATTCCATTCCATTCCATTCCATTCCATTCCATTCCATTCCATTCCGTTCCGTTCAATTCGGTTACATTCCATTCAATTACATTCCATTCCGTTCTACTCGGTTACATTCCATTCCATTCCATTCCATTCCATTCCAATCCATTCCATTCCATTCCATTCCGTTCTACTCGGGTACATTCCATTCCATTCCATTCCATTCCATTCCATTCCATGCCATTCCGTTCTACTTTGGTACATTCCATTCCATTCCATTCCATTCCATTCCATTCCATTACATTCCATTCCATTCCATTGAATTCCATTCCATTCCATTAAATTCCATTCCATTCCATTGAATTCCATTCCATTCCATTCCATTCCATTGAATTCCGTTCCATTCCATTCCATTCCATTCCATTCCATTCCATTCCATTCCATTCCATAGAATTCCGTTCCATTCCATTCCATTCCATTCCATTCCATTCCATTCCATTCCATTCCATTGAATTCAATTCCATTCCATTCCATTCCTTTCCATTGAATTCCATTCTGTTCCATTCCATTCCTTTGAATTCCGTTCCATTCCATTCCATTCCATTCCTTTCCGTTCCGTTCCGTTCCGTTCCGTTCCGTTGCGTTCCGCTCCGTTCTACTCGGGTTGATTCCATTCTATTCCTTTCCATTCCATTCGATCCCATTCGATTCCATTCGATTCCATTCGATTCCATTCGATTCCACTCCATTCCATTCCATAGAATTCCATTCCATTCCATTCCATTTGAATTCCATTCCATTCCATTCCATTCCATTCCATTCCATTCCATTGAATTCCATTCCATTTCTTTCCATTCCATTGAATTCCGTTCCTTTCCATTCCATTCCGTTCCGTTCCGTTCAGTTCCGTTCCGTTGCGTTCCGTTCCGTTCCGTTGCGTTCCGTTCCGTTCTACTCGGGTTGATTCCATTCTATTCCATTCCATTCCATTCCATTCCATTCCATTCCATTCCATTCCATTCCATTCCATTGAATTCCATTCCATTCCATTCCATTCCATTGAATTCCGTTCCATTCCATTCCATACCCTTCCGTTCCGTCCCGTTCCGTTCCGTTCCGTTCCGTTGCGTGCCGTTCCGTTCTACTCAGGTTGATTACATTCTATTCCATTCCATTCCATTCGATTCCATTCGATTCCATTCGATTCCATTCCATTCCATTCCATGGAATTCCATTCCATTCCATTCCATTCCATTCCATTCCATTCCATTGAATTCCATTCCATTCCATTCCATTCCATTCCATTCCATTCCATTGAATTCCATTCCATTCCATTCCATTCCATTCCATTCCATTCCATTCCATTGAATTCCATTCCGTTCCATTCCATTCCATTGAATTCCGTTCCATTCCACTCCATTCCATTCCGTTCCTTTCCGTTCCGTTCCGTTCCGTTCCGTTGCGTTCCGCTCCGTTCTACTCGGGTTGATTCCATTCTATTCCATTCCAGTCCATTCGATCCCATTCGATTCCATTCGATTCCATTCGATTCCATTCGATTCCACTCCATTCCATTCCATAGAATTCCATTCCATTCCATTCCATCCCATTCCATTCCATTCCATTCCATTCCATTCCATGGAATTCCATTCCATTCCATTCCATTCCATTCCATTCCATGGAATTCCATTCCATTCCATTCCATTCCATTCCATTCCATAGAATTCCATTCCATTCCATTCCATTCCATTGTATTCCGTTCCATTCCATTCCATTCCGTTCCGTTCCGTTCCGTTCCGTTCCGTTGCGTTCCGTTCCGTTCCGTTGTGTTCCGTTCCGTTCTACTCGGGTTGATTCCATTCTATTCCATTCCATTCCAATCCATTCCATTCCATTCCATTGAATTCCATTCCATTCCATTCCATTCCATTCCATTCCATTCCATTCCATTCCATTCCATTGCATTCCATTCCATTCCATTCCATTCCATTCCATTCCATTCCATTCCATTCCATTCCATTCCATTCCATGGAATTCCGTTCCATTCCATTCCATTCCATGGAATTCCGTTCCATTCCATTCCATTCCGTTCCGTTCCGTCCCGTTCCGTTCCGTTCCGTTCCGTTGCGTTCCGTTCCGTTCTACTCGGGTTGATTCCATTCTATTCCATTCCATTCCATTCGATTCCATTCGATTCCGTTCGATTCCACTCCATTCCATTCCATAGAATTCCATTCCATTCCATTCCATTCCATTGAATTCCATTCCATTCCATTCCATTCCATTGAATTCCATTCCATTCCATTCCATTCCATTCCATTGAATTCCATTCCATTCCATTCCATTCCATTCCATTCCATTCCATTCCATTCTACTGGTGTCCATTCCATTCCATTCCATTCCATTCCATTCCATTCCATTCCTTTCCATTCCATTGCATTCCGTTCTACTCGGGTAGATTCCATTCCATTCCATTCCATTCCATTCCATTCCATTCCATTCCGTTCCGTTCAACTCGGTTACATTCCATTCAATTACATTCCATTCCGTTCTACTCGGTTACATTCCATTCCATTCCATTCCATTCCATTCCAATCCATTCCATTCCATTCCATTCCGTTCTACTCGGGTACATTCCATTCCATTCCATTCCATTCCATTCCATTCCATGCCATTCCGTTCTACTTTGGTACATTCCATTCCATTCCATTCCATTCCATTCCATTCCATTCCATTCCATTCCATTGAATTCCATTCCATTCCATTCCATAAAATTCCGTTCCATTCCATTCCATTCCATTCCATTCCATTCCATTCCATTCCATTCCATTGAATTCAATTCCATTCCATTCCATTCCTTTCCATTGAATTCCATTCTGTTCCATTCCATTCCTTTGAATTCCGTTCCATTCCATTCCATTCCATTCCTTTCCGTTCCGTTCCGTTCCGTTCCGTTCCGTTGCGTTCCGCTCCGTTCTACTCGGGTTGATTCCATTCTATTCCATTCCATTCCATTCGATCCCATTCGATTCCATTCGATTCCATTCGATTCCATTCGATTCCACTCCATTCCATTCCATAGAATTCCATTCCATTCCATTCCATTTGAATTCCATTCCATTCCATTCCATTCCATTCCATTCCATTGAATTCCATTCCATTCCATTCCATTCCATTGAATTCCGTTCCTTTCCATTCCATTCCGTTCCGTTGCGTTCCGTTCCGTTCCGTTGCGTTCCGTTCCGTTCTACTCGGGTTGATTCCATTCTATTCCATTCCATTCCATTCCATTCCATTCCATTCCATTCCATTCCATTCCATTCCATTCCATTGAATTCCATTCCATTCCATTCCATTCCATTGAATTCCGTTCCATTCCATTCCATACCCTTCCGTTCCGTCCCGTTCCGTTCCGTTCCGTTCCGTTGCGTGCCGTTCCGTTCTACTCAGGTTGATTACATTCTATTCCATTCCATTCCATTCGATTCCATTCGATTCCATTCGATTCCATTCCATTCCATTCCATGGAATTCCATTCCATTCCATTCCATTCCATTCCATTCCATTGAATTCCATTCCATTCCATTCCATTCCATTCCATTGAATTCCATTCCATTCCATTCCATAGAATTCCGTTCCATTCCATTCCATTCCATTCCATTCCATTCCATTCCATTGAATTCCATTCCGTTCCATTCCATTCCATTGAATTCCGTTCCATTCCACTCCATTCCATTCCGTTCCGTTCCGTTCCGTCCCGTTCCGTTCCGTTCCGTTCCGTTGCGTTCCGTTCCGTTCTACTCGGGTTGATTCCATTCTATTCCATTCCATTCCATTCGATTCCATTCGATTCCATTCGATTCCACTCCATTCCATTCCATAGAATTCCATTCCATTCCATTCCATTGAATTCCATTCCATTCCATTCCATTGAATTCCATTCCATTCCATTGCATTCCATTCCATTCCATTCTACTGGTGTCCATTCCATTCCATTCCATTCCATTCCATTCCATTCCATTCCTTTCCATTCCATTGCATTCCATTGCATTCCATTCCATTCCATTCCATTCCATTCCATTCCATTCCATTCCATTCCATTCCACTCCACTCCACTCCACTCCACTCCATTCCACTCCACTCCACTCCGGTACATTCCATTCCATTCCATTCCATTCCATTCCATTCCATTCCATTCCGTGCTATTCGGGTACATTCCGTTCCGTTCCATTCCATTCCATTCCATTCCATTCCGTTCCAGTGCACTCTACTCCACTCCACTCCACTCCACTCCACTCCGGTACATTCCATTCCATTCCATTCCATTCCATTTCCATTCCCATTCCATTTCCATTCCCGTTCCATTTCCATTCCCGTTTCTTTTCCATTCCCGTTCCATTTCCATTCCAGTTCCATTACCATTCCCGTTCCATTTCCATTCCCGATCCATTTCCATTCCCGTTCCATTTCCATTCCCGTTCCATTTCCATTCCCGTTCCATTACCATTCCCGTTCCATTTCCGTTCACGTTCCGTTTCCGTTCCCGTTCCATTTCCGTTCTCGTTCCGTTTCCGTTCCCGTTCCATTTCCATTCCCGTTCCATTTCCGTTCCCGTTCCATTTCCATTCCCGTTCCATTTCCATTCCCTTTCCATTTCCATTTCATTCCATTCCGTTCTGCTCGGGTACATTCCATTCCATTCCATTGCATTCCATTCCGTTCTGCTCCTGTCCATTCCATTCCATTCCATTCCGTTCCATTCCGTTCTACTCGGGTAGATTCCATTCCATTCCATTCCATTCCATTCCATTCCATTCCATTCCATTCCATTCCATTCCATTCCATTCCATTCCATTCCATTCTACTGGTGTCCATTCCATTCCATTCCATTCTATTCCATTCCATTCCATTCCATTCCATTGCATTCCATTCCATTCCATTCCATTCCGTTCCGTTCTACTCGGTTACATTCCATTCAATTCCATTCCATTCCGTTCTACTCGGGTAGATTCCATTCCATTCCATTCCATTCCTTTCCATTCCATTGCATTCCATTGCATTGCATTGCACTCAATTCCATTCCATTCCATTCCATTCCATTCCATTCCATTCCATTCCATTCCATTGAATTCCATTCCATTCCATTCCATTCCATTCCATTCCATTCCATTCCATTCCATTCCATTCTACTGGTGTCCATTCCATTCCATTCCATTCCATTCCATTCCATTCCATTCCATTCCATTCCTTTCCATTCCATTGCATTCCATTGCATTCCATTCCATTCCATTCCATTCCATTCCATTCCATTCCACTCCACTCCACTCCACTCCACTCCATTCCACTCCACTCCACTCCGGTACATTCCATTCCATTCCATTCCATTCCATTCCATTCCATTCCGTGCTTCTCGGGTACATTCCGTTCCGTTCCATTCCATTCCATTCCATTCCATTCCGTTCCAGTGCACTCTACTCCACTCCACTCCACTCCACTCCACTCCGGTACATTCCATTCCATTCCATTCCATTCCATTTCCATTCCCATTCCATTTCCATTCCCGTTCCATTTCCATTCCCGTTTCTTTTCCATTCCCGTTCCATTTCCATTCCAGTTCCATTACCATTCCCGTTCCATTTCCATTCCCGTTCCATTACCATTCCCGTTCCATTTCCGTTCCCGTTCCGTTTCCGTTCCCGTTCCATTTCCTTTCTCGTTCCGTTTCCGTTCCCGTTCCATTTCCATTCCCGTTCCATTTCCGTTCCCGTTCCATTTCCATTCCCGTTCCATTTCCATTCCCTTTCCATTTCCATTTCATTCCATTCCGTTCTGCTCGGGTACATTCCATTCCATTCCATTGCATTCCATTCCGTTCTGCTCCTGTCCATTCCATTCCATTCCATTCCGTTCCATTCCGTTCTACTCGGGTAGATTCCATTCCATTCCATTCCATTCCATTCCATTCCATTCCATTCCATTCCATTCTACTGGTGTCCATTCCATTCCATTCCATTCTATTCCATTCCATTCCATTCCATTCCATTGCATTCCATTCCATTCCATTCCATTCCGTTCCGTTCTACTCGGTTACATTCCATTCAATTCCATTCCATTCCGTTCTACTCGGGTAGATTCCATTCCATTCCATTCCATTCCTTTCCATTCCATTGCATTCCATTGCATTGCATTGCACTCAATTCCATTCCATTCCGTTCCATTCCACTCCATTCCATTCCGTTCCATTCCGTTCCGTTCCGTTCCGTTCCGTTCCGTTCCGTTGCGTTCCGCTCCGTTCTACTCGGGTTGATTCCATTCTATTCCATTCCAGTCCATTCGATCCCATTCGATTCCATTCGATTCCATTCGATTCCATTCGATTCCACTCCATTCCATTCCATAGAATTCCATTCCATTCCATTCCATCCCATTCCATTCCATTCCATTCCATTCCATTCCATGGAATTCCATTCCATTCCATTCCATTCCATTCCATTCCATGGAATTCCATTCCATTCCATTCCATTCCATTCCATTCCATAGAATTCCATTCCATTCCATTCCATTCCATTGTATTCCGTTCCATTCCATTCCATTCCGTTCCGTTCCGTTCCGTTCCGTTCCGTTGCGTTCCGTTCCGTTCCGTTGTGTTCCGTTCCGTTCTACTCGGGTTGATTCCATTCTATTCCATTCCATTCCAATCCATTCCATTCCATTCCATTGAATTCCATTCCATTCCATTCCATTCCATTCCATTCCATTCCATTCCATTCCATTGCATTCCATTCCATTCCATTCCATTCCATTCCATTCCATTCCATTCCATTGAATTCCATTCCATTCCATTCCATTCCATGGAATTCCGTTCCATTCCATTCCATTCCATGGAATTCCGTTCCATTCCATTCCATTCCGTTCCGTTCCGTCCCGTTCCGTTCCGTTCCGTTCCGTTGCGTTCCGTTCCGTTCTACTCGGGTTGATTCCATTCTATTCCATTCCATTCCATTCGATTCCATTCGATTCCGTTCGATTCCACTCCATTCCATTCCATAGAATTCCATTCCATTCCATTCCATTCCATTGAATTCCATTCCATTCCATTCCATTCCATTGAATTCCATTCCATTCCATTCCATTCCATTCCATTCCATTCCATTCCATTCCATTCCATTCCATTCCATTCCATTCCATTCCATTCTACTGGTGTCCATTCCATTCCATTCCATTCCATTCCATTCCATTCCATTCCTTTCCATTCCATTGCATTCCGTTCTACTCGGGTAGATTCCATTCCATTCCATTCCATTCCATTCCATTCCATTCCATTCCGTTCCGTTCAACTCGGTTACATTCCATTCAATTACATTCCATTCCGTTCTACTCGGTTACATTCCATTCCATTCCATTCCATTCCATTCCAATCCATTCCATTCCATTCCATTCCGTTCTACTCGGGTACATTCCATTCCATTCCATTCCATTCCATTCCATTCCATGCCATTCCGTTCTACTTTGGTACATTCCATTCCATTCCATTCCATTCCATTCCATTCCATTCCATTCCATTCCATTCCATTGAATTCCATTCCATTCCATTCCATAAAATTCCGTTCCATTCCATTCCATTCCATTCCATTCCATTCCATTCCATTCCATTCCATTGAATTCAATTCCATTCCATTCCATTCCTTTCCATTGAATTCCATTCTGTTCCATTCCATTCCTTTGAATTCCGTTCCATTCCATTCCATTCCATTCCTTTCCGTTCCGTTCCGTTCCGTTCCGTTCCGTTGCGTTCCGCTCCGTTCTACTCGGGTTGATTCCATTCTATTCCATTCCATTCCATTCGATCCCATTCGATTCCATTCGATTCCATTCGATTCCATTCGATTCCACTCCATTCCATTCCATAGAATTCCATTCCATTCCATTCCATTTGAATTCCATTCCATTCCATTCCATTCCATTCCATTCCATTGAATTCCATTCCATTCCATTCCATTCCATTGAATTCCGTTCCTTTCCATTCCATTCCGTTCCGTTGCGTTCCGTTCCGTTCCGTTGCGTTCCGTTCCGTTCTACTCGGGTTGATTCCATTCTATTCCATTCCATTCCATTCCATTCCATTCCATTCCATTCCATTCCATTCCATTCCATTCCATTGAATTCCATTCCATTCCATTCCATTCCATTGAATTCCGTTCCATTCCATTCCATACCCTTCCGTTCCGTCCCGTTCCGTTCCGTTCCGTTCCGTTGCGTGCCGTTCCGTTCTACTCAGGTTGATTACATTCTATTCCATTCCATTCCATTCGATTCCATTCGATTCCACTCGATTCCATTCCATTCCATTCCATGGAATTCCATTCCATTCCATTCCATTCCATTCCATTCCATTGAATTCCATTCCATTCCATTCCATTCCATTCCATTGAATTCCATTCCATTCCATTCCATAGAATTCCGTTCCATTCCATTCCATTCCATTCCATTCCATTCCATTCCATTGAATTCCATTCCGTTCCATTCCATTCCATTGAATTCCGTTCCATTCCACTCCATTCCATTCCGTTCCGTTCCGTTCCGTCCCGTTCCGTTCCGTTCCGTTCCGTTGCGTTCCGTTCCGTTCTACTCGGGTTGATTCCATTCTATTCCATTCCATTCCATTCGATTCCATTCGATTCCATTCGATTCCACTCCATTCCATTCCATAGAATTCCATTCCATTCCATTCCATTGAATTCCATTCCATTCCATTCCATTCCATTGAATTCCATTCCATTCCATTGCATTCCATTCCATTCCATTCTACTGGTGTCCATTCCATTCCATTCCATTCCATTCCATTCCATTCCATTCCTTTCCATTCCATTGCATTCCATTGCATTCCATTCCATTCCATTCCATTCCATTCCATTCCATTCCATTCCATTCCATTCCACTCCACTCCACTCCACTCCACTCCATTCCACTCCACTCCACTCCGGTACATTCCATTCCATTCCATTCCATTCCATTCCATTCCATTCCATTCCGTGCTATTCGGGTACATTCCGTTCCGTTCCATTCCATTCCATTCCATTCCATTCCGTTCCAGTGCACTCTACTCCACTCCACTCCACTCCACTCCACTCCGGTACATTCCATTCCATTCCATTCCATTCCATTTCCATTCCCATTCCATTTCCATTCCCGTTCCATTTCCATTCCCGTTTCTTTTCCATTCCCGTTCCATTTCCATTCCAGTTCCATTACCATTCCCGTTCCATTTCCATTCCCGATCCATTTCCATTCCCGTTCCATTTCCATTCCCGTTCCATTTCCATTCCCGTTCCATTACCATTCCCGTTCCATTTCCGTTCACGTTCCGTTTCCGTTCCCGTTCCATTTCCGTTCTCGTTCCGTTTCCGTTCCCGTTCCATTTCCATTCCCGTTCCATTTCCGTTCCCGTTCCATTTCCATTCCCGTTCCATTTCCATTCCCTTTCCATTTCCATTTCATTCCATTCCGTTCTGCTCGGGTACATTCCATTCCATTCCATTGCATTCCATTCCGTTCTGCTCCTGTCCATTCCATTCCATTCCATTCCGTTCCATTCCGTTCTACTCGGGTAGATTCCATTCCATTCCATTCCATTCCATTCCATTCCATTCCATTCCATTCCATTCCATTCCATTCCATTCCATTCCATTCCATTCCATTCTACTGGTGTCCATTCCATTCCATTCCATTCTATTCCATTCCATTCCATTCCATTCCATTGCATTCCATTCCATTCCATTCCATTCCGTTCCGTTCTACTCGGTTACATTCCATTCAATTCCATTCCATTCCGTTCTACTCGGGTAGATTCCATTCCATTCCATTCCATTCCTTTCCATTCCATTGCATTCCATTGCATTGCATTGCACTCAATTCCATTCCATTCCATTCCATTCCATTCCATTCCATTCCATTCCATTGAATTCCATTCCATTCCATTCCATTCCATTCCATTCCATTCCATTCCATTCCATTCCATTCTACTGGTGTCCATTCCATTCCATTCCATTCCATTCCATTCCTTTCCATTCCATTGCATTCCATTGCATTCCATTCCATTCCATTCCATTCCATTCCATTCCATTCCATTCCACTCCACTCCACTCCACTCCACTCCATTCCACTCCACTCCACTCCGGTACATTCCATTCCATTCCATTCCATTCCATTCCATTCCATTCCGTGCTTCTCGGGTACATTCCGTTCCGTTCCATTCCATTCCATTCCATTCCATTCCGTTCCAGTGCACTCTACTCCACTCCACTCCACTCCACTCCACTCCGGTACATTCCATTCCATTCCATTCCATTCCATTTCCATTCCCATTCCATTTCCATTCCCGTTCCATTTCCATTCCCGTTTCTTTTCCATTCCCGTTCCATTTCCATTCCAGTTCCATTACCATTCCCGTTCCATTTCCATTCCCGTTCCATTACCATTCCCGTTCCATTTCCGTTCCCGTTCCGTTTCCGTTCCCGTTCCATTTCCGTTCTCGTTCCGTTTCCGTTCCCGTTCCATTTCCATTCCCGTTCCATTTCCGTTCCCGTTCCATTTCCATTCCCGTTCCATTTCCATTCCCTTTCCATTTCCATTTCATTCCATTCCGTTCTGCTCGGGTACATTCCATTCCATTCCATTGCATTCCATTCCGTTCTGCTCCTGTCCATTCCATTCCATTCCATTCCGTTCCATTCCGTTCTACTCGGGTAGATTCCATTCCATTCCATTCCATTCCATTCCATTCCATTCCATTCCATTCTACTGGTGTCCATTCCATTCCATTCCATTCTATTCCATTCCATTCCATTCCATTCCATTGCATTCCATTCCATTCCATTCCATTCCGTTCCGTTCTACTCGGTTACATTCCATTCAATTCCATTCCATTCCGTTCTACTCGGGTAGATTCCATTCCATTCCATTCCATTCCTTTCCATTCCATTGCATTCCATTGCATTGCATTGCACTCAATTCCATTCCATTCCGTTCCATTCCACTCCATTCCATTCCGTTCCATTCCGTTCCGTTCCGTTCCGTTCCGTTGCGTTCCGCTCCGTTCTACTCGGGTTGATTCCATTCTATTCCATTCCAGTCTATTCGATCCCATTCGATTCCATTCGATTCCATTCAATTCCATTCGATTCCACTCCATTCCATTCCATAGAATTCCATTCCATTCCATTCCATCCCATTCCATTCCATTGAATTCCATTCCATTCCATTCCATTCCATTCCATGGAATTCCATTCCATTCCATTCCATTCCATTCCATTCCATAGAATTCCATTCCATTCCATTCCATTCCATTGAATTCCGTTCCATTCCATTCCATTCCGTTCCGTTCCGTTCCGTTCCGTTGCGTTCCGTTCCGTTCCGTTGTGTTCCGTTCCGTTCTACTCGGGTTGATTCCATTCTATTCCGTTCCATTCCAATCCATTCCATTCCATTCCATTGAATTCCATTCCATTCCATTCCATTCCATTCCATTCCATTCCATTCCATTCCATGGAATTCCATTCCATTCCATTCCATTCCATTCCATTCCATTCCATTGAATTCCATTCCATTCCATTCCATTCCATGGAATTCCGTTCCATTCCATTCCATTCCGTTCCGTTCCGTCCCGTTCCGTTCCGTTCCGTTCCGTTGCGTTCCGTTCCGTTCTACTCGGGTTGATTCCATTCTATTCCATTCCATTCCATTCGATTCCATTCGATTCCATTCGATTCCACTCCATTCCATTCCATAGAATTCCATTCCATTCCATTCTATTCCATTGAATTCCATTCCATTCCATTCCATTCCATTGAATTCCATTCCATTCCATTCCATTCCATTGAATTCCATTCCATTCCATTCCATTCCATTCCATTCCATTCCATTCCATTCCATTCTACTGGTGTCCATTCCATTCCATTCCATTCCATTCCATTCCATTCCATTCCTTTCCATTCCATTGCATTCCATTGCATTCCATTCCATTCCATTCCATTCCATTCCATTCCATTCCACTCCACTCCACTCCACTCCACTCCATTCCACTCCACTCCACTCCGGTACATTCCATTCCATTCCATTCCATTCCATTCCATTCCGTGCTTCTCGGGTACATTCCGTTCCGTTCCATTCCATTCCATTCCATTCCATTCCGTTCCAGTGCACTCTACTCCACTCCACTCCACTCCACTCCACTCCGGTACATTCCATTCCATTCCATTCCATTCCATTTCCATTCCCATTCCATTTCCATTCCCGTTCCATTTCCATTCCCGTTTCTTTTCCATTCCCGTTCCATTTCCATTCCAGTTCCATTACCATTCCCGTTCCATTTCCATTCCCGATCCATTTCCATTCCCGTTCCATTTCCATTCCCGTTCCATTTCCATTCCCGTTCCATTACCATTCCCGTTCCATTTCCGTTCCCGTTCCGTTTCCGTTCCCGTTCCATTTCCGTTCTCGTTCCGTTTCCGTTCCCGTTCCATTTCCATTCCCGTTCCATTTCCGTTCCCGTTCCATTTCCATTCCCGTTCCATTTCCATTCCCTTTCCATTTCCATTTCATTCCATTCCGTTCTGCTCGGGTACATTCCATTCCATTCCATTGCATTCCATTCCGTTCTGCTCCTGTCCATTCCATTCCATTCAATTCCGTTCCATTCCGTTCTACTCGGGTAGATTCCATTCCATTCCATTCCATTCCATTCCATTCCATTCCATTCCATTCCATTCCATTCCATTCTACTGGTGTCCATTCCATTCCATTCCATTCTATTCCGTTCCATTCCATTCCATTCCATTGCATTCCATTCCATTCCATTCCATTCCGTTCCGTTCTACTCGGTTACATTCCATTCAATTCCATTCCATTCCGTTCTACTCGGGTAGATTCCATTCCATTCCATTCCATTCCTTTCCATTCCATTGCATTCCATTGCATTGCATTGCACTCAATTCCATTCCATTCCATTCCATTCCATTCCATTCCATTCCATTCCATTGAATTCCATTCCATTCCATTCCATTCCATTCCATTCCATTCCATTCCATTCCATTCTACTGGTGTCCATTCCATTCCATTCCATTCCATTCCATTCCATTCCATTCCATTCCTTTCCATTCCATTGCATTCCATTGCATTCCATTCCATTCCATTCCATTCCATTCCATTCCATTCCACTCCACTCCACTCCACTCCACTCCATTCCACTCCACTCCACTCCGGTACATTCCATTCCATTCCATTCCATTCCATTCCATTCCGTGCTTCTCGGGTACATTCCGTTCCGTTCCATTCCATTCCATTCCATTCCATTCCGTTCCAGTGCACTCTACTCCACTCCACTCCACTCCACTCCACTCCGGTACATTCCATTCCATTCCATTCCATTCCATTTCCATTCCCATTCCATTTCCATTCCCGTTCCATTTCCATTCCCGTTTCTTTTCCATTCCCGTTCCATTTCCATTCCAGTTCCATTACCATTCCCGTTCCATTTCCATTCCCGATCCATTTCCATTCCCGTTCCATTTCCATTCCCGTTCCATTTCCATTCCCGTTCCATTACCATTCCCGTTCCATTTCCGTTCCCGTTCCGTTTCCGTTCCCGTTCCATTTCCGTTCTCGTTCCGTTTCCGTTCCCGTTCCATTTCCATTCCCGTTCCATTTCCGTTCCCGTTCCATTTCCATTCCCGTTCCATTTCCATTCCCTTTCCATTTCCATTTCATTCCATTCCGTTCTGCTCGGGTACATTCCATTCCATTCCATTGCATTCCATTCCGTTCTGCTCCTGTCCATTCCATTCCATTCCATTCCGTTCCATTCCGTTCTACTCGGGTAGATTCCATTCCATTCCATTCCATTCCATTCCATTCCATTCCATTCCATTCTACTGGTGTCCATTCCATTCCATTCCATTCTATTCCATTCCATTCCATTCCATTCCATTGCATTCCATTCCATTCCATTCCATTCCGTTCCGTTCTACTCGGTTACATTCCATTCAATTCCATTCCATTCCGTTCTACTCGGGTAGATTCCATTCCATTCCATTCCATTCCTTTCCATTCCATTGCATTCCATTGCATTGCATTGCACTCAATTCCATTCCATTCCATTCCATTCCATTCCATTCCATTCCATTCCGTTCCGTTCAACTCGGTTACATTCCATTCAATTACATTCCATTCCGTTCTACTCGGTTACATTCCATTCCATTCCATTCCATTCCATTCCAATCCATTCCATTCCATTCCATTCCGTTCTACTCGGGTACATTCCATTCCATTCCATTCCATTCCATTCCATTCCATGCCATTCCGTTCTACTTTGGTACATTCCATTCCATTCCATTCCATTCCATTCCATTCCATTGAATTCCATTCCATTCCATTCCATTCCATTGAATTCCGTTCCATTCCATTCCATACCCTTCCGTTCCGTCCCGTTCCGTTCCGTTCCGTTCCGTTGCGTGCCGTTCCGTTCTACTCAGGTTGATTACATTCTATTCCATTCCATTCCATTCGATTCCATTCGATTCCATTCGATTCCATTCCATTCCATTCCATTCCATTCCATTGAATTCCATTCCATTCCATTCCATTCCATTCCATTGAATTCCATTCCATTCCATTCCATTCCATAGAATTCCGTTCCATTCCATTCCATTCCATTCCATTCCATTCCATTCCATTGAATTCCATTCCGTTCCATTCCATTCCATTGAATTCCGTTCCATTCCACTCCATTCCATTCCGTTCCGTTCCGTTCCGTTCCGTTCCGTTCCGTTGCGTTCCGCTCCGTTCTACTCGGGTTGATTCCATTCTATTCCATTCCAGTCTATTCGATCCCATTCGATTCCATTCGATTCCATTCGATTCCATTCGATTCCACTCCATTCCATTCCATAGAATTCCATTCCATTCCATTCCATCCCATTCCATTCCATTGAATTCCATTCCATTCCATTCCATTCCATTCCATGGAATTCCATTCCATTCCATTCCATTCCATTCCATTCCATAGAATTCCATTCCATTCCATTCCATTCCATTGAATTCCGTTCCATTCCATTCCATTCCGTTCCGTTCCGTTCCGTTCTGTTGCGTTCCGTTCCGTTCCGTTGTGTTCCGTTCCGTTCTACTCGGGTTGATTCCATTCTATTCCATTCCATTCCAATCCATTCCATTCCATTCCATTGAATTCCATTCCATTCCATTCCATTCCATTCCATTCCATTCCATTCCATTCCATGGAATTCCATTCCATTCCATTCCATGGAATTCCATTCCATTCCATTCCATTCCATTCCATTCCATTCCATTGAATTCCATTCCATTCCATTCCATTCCATGGAATTCCGTTCCATTCCATTCCATTCCGTTCCGTTCCGTCCCGTTCCGTTCCGTTCCGTTCCGTTGCGTTCCGTTCCGTTCTACTCGGGTTGATTCCATTCTATTCCATTCCATTCCATTCGATTCCATTCGATTCCATTCGATTCCACTCCATTCCATTCCATAGAATTCCATTCCATTCCATTCTATTCCATTGAATTCCATTCCATTCCATTCCATTCCATTGAATTCCATTCCATTCCATTCCATTCCATTGAATTCCATTCCATTCCATTCCATTCCATTCCATTCCATTCCATTCCATTCCATTCTACTGGTGTCCATTCCATTCCATTCCATTCCATTCCATTCCATTCCATTCCTTTCCATTCCATTGCATTCCTTTGCATTCCATTCCATTCCATTCCATTCCATTCCATTCCATTCCATTCCACGCCACTCCACTCCACTCCACTCCATTCCACTCCACTCCACTCCGGTACATTCCATTCCATTCCATTCCATTCCATTCCATTCCGTGCTTCTCGGGTACATTCCGTTCCGTTCCATTCCATTCCATTCCATTCCATTCCGTTCCAGTGCACTCTACTCCACTCCACTCCACTCCACTCCACTCCGGTACATTCCATTCCATTCCATTCCATTCCATTTCCATTCCCATTCCATTTCCATTCCCGTTCCATTTCCATTCCCGTTTCTTTTCCATTCCCGTTCCATTTCCATTCCAGTTCCATTACCATTCCCGTTCCATTTCCATTCCCGATCCATTTCCATTCCCGTTCCATTTCCATTCCCGTTCCATTTCCATTCCCGTTCCATTACCATTCCCGTTCCATTTCCGTTCCCGTTCCGTTTCCGTTCCCGTTCCATTTCCGTTCTCGTTCCGTTTCCGTTCCCGTTCCATTTCCATTCCCGTTCCATTTCCGTTCCCGTTCCATTTCCATTCCCGTTCCATTTCCATTCCCTTTCCATTTCCATTTCATTCCATTCCGTTCTGCTCGGGTACATTCCATTCCATTCCATTGCATTCCATTCCGTTCTGCTCCTGTCCATTCCATTCCATTCCATTCCGTTCCATTCCGTTCTACTCGGGTAGATTCCATTCCATTCCATTCCATTCCATTCCATTCCATTCCATTCCATTCCATTCTACTGGTGTCCATTCCATTCCATTCCATTCTATTCCATTCCATTCCATTCCATTCCATTGCATTCCATTCCATTCCATTCCATTCCGTTCCGTTCTACTCGGTTACATTCCATTCAATTCCATTCCATTCCGTTCTACTCGGGTAGATTCCATTCCATTCCATTCCATTCCTTTCCATTCCATTGCATTCCATTGCATTGCATTGCACTCAATTCCATTCCATTCCATTCCATTCCATTCCATTCCATTCCATTCCATTGAATTCCATTCCATTCCATTCCATTCCATTCCATTCCATTCCATTCCATTCCATTCCATTCTACTGGTGTCCATTCCATTCCATTCCATTCCATTCCATTCCATTCCATTCCTTTCCATTCCATTGCATTCCATTGCATTCCATTCCATTCCATTCCATTCCATTCCATTCCATTCCACTCCACTCCACTACACTCCACTCCATTCCACTCCACTCCACTCCGGTACATTCCATTCCATTCCATTCCATTCCATTCCATTCCATTCCGTGCTTCTCGGGTACATTCCGTTCCGTTCCATTCCATTCCATTCCATTCCATTCCGTTCCAGTGCACTATACTCCACTCCACTCCACTCCACTCCACTCCGGTACATTCCATTCCATTCCATTCCATTCCATTTCCATTCCCATTCCATTTCCATTCCCGTTCCATTTCCATTCCCGTTTCTTTTCCATTCCCGTTCCATTTCCATTCCAGTTCCATTACCATTCCCGTTCCATTTCCATTCCCGTTCCATTACCATTCCCGTTCCATTTCCGTTCTCGTTCCGTTTCCGTTCCCGTTCCATTTCCATTCCCGTTCCATTTCCGTTCCCGTTCCATTTCCATTCCCGTTCCATTTCCATTCCCTTTCCATTTCCATTTCATTCCATTCCGTTCTGCTCGGGTACATTCCATTCCATTCCATTGCATTCCATTCCGTTCTGCTCCTGTCCATTCCATTGCATTCCATTCCGTTCCATTCCGTTCTACTCGGGTAGAATCCATTCCATTCCATTCCATTCCATTCCATTCCATTCCATTCCATTCCATTCCATTCCATTCTACTGGTGTCCATTCCATACCATTCCATTCTATTCCATTCCATTCCATTCCATTCCATTGCATTCCATTCCATTCCATTCCATTCCGTTCCGTTCTACTCGGTTACATTCCATTCAATTCCATTCCATTCCGTTCTACTCGGGTAGATTCCATTCCATTCCATTCCATTCCTTTCCATTCCATTGCATTCCATTGCATTGCATTGCACTCAATTCCATTCCATTCCGTTCCATTCCACTCCATTCCATTCCGTTCCGTTCCGTTCCGTTCCGTTCCGTTGCGTTCCGCTCCGTTCTACTCGGGTTGATTCCATTCTATTCCATTCCAGTCTATTCGATCCCATTCGATTCCATTCGATTCCATTCGATTCCATTCGATTCCACTCCATTCCATTCCATAGAATTCCATTCCATTCCATTCCATCCCATTCCATTCCATTGAATTCCATTCCATTCCATTCCATTCCATTCCATGGAATTCCATTCCATTCCATTCCATTCCATTCCATTCCATAGAATTCCATTCCATTCCATTCCATTCCATTGAATTCCGTTCCATTCCATTCCATTCCGTTCCGTTCCGTTCCGTTCCGTTGCGTTCCGTTCCGTTCCGTTGTGTTCCGTTCCGTTCTACTCGGGTTGATTCCATTCTATTCCATTCCATTCCAATCCATTCCATTCCATTCCATTGAATTCCATTCCATTCCATTCCATTCCATTCCATTCCATTCCATTCCATTCCATTCCATGGAATTCCATTCCATTCCATTCCATTCCATTCCATTCCATTCCATTGAATTCCATTCCATTCCATTCCATTCCATGGAATTCCGTTCCATTCCATTCCATTCCGTTCCGTTCCGTCCCGTTCCGTTCCGTTCCGTTCCGTTGCGTTCCGTTCCGTTCTACTCGGGTTGATTCCATTCTATTCCATTCCATTCCATTCGATTCCATTCGATTCCATTCGATTCCACTCCATTCCATTCCATAGAATTCCATTCCATTCCATTCTATTCCATTGAATTCCATTCCATTCCATTCCATTCCATTGAATTCCATTCCATTCCATTCCATTCCATTGAATTCCATTCCATTCCATTCCATTCCATTCCATTCCATTCCATTCCATTCTACTGGTGTCCATTCCATTCCATACCATTCCATTCCATTCCATTCCATTCCTTTCCATTCCATTGCATTCCATTGCATTCCATTCCATTCCATTCCATTCCATTCCATTCCATTCCATTCCATTCCACTCCACTCCACTCCACTCCACTCCATTCCACTCCACTCCACTCCGGTACATTCCATTCCATTCCATTCCATTCCATTCCATTCCGTGCTTCTCGGGTACATTCCGTTCCGTTCCATTCCATTCCATTCCATTCCATTCCGTTCCAGTGCACTCTACTCCACTCCACTCCACTCCACTCCACTCCGGTACATTCCATTCCATTCCATTCCATTCCATTTCCATTCCCATTCCATTTCCATTCCCGTTCCATTTCCATTCCCGTTTCTTTTCCATTCCCGTTCCATTTCCATTCCAGTTCCATTACCATTCCCGTTCCATTTCCATTCCCGATCCATTTCCATTCCCGTTCCATTTCCATTCCCGTTCCATTTCCATTCCCGTTCCATTACCATTCCCGTTCCATTTCCGTTCCCGTTCCGTTTCCGTTCCCGTTCCATTTCCGTTCTCGTTCCGTTTCCGTTCCCGTTCCATTTCCATTCCCGTTCCATTTCCATTCCCTTTCCATTTCCATTTCATTCCATTCCGTTCTGCTCGGGTACATTCCATTCCATTCCATTGCATTCCATTCCGTTCTGCTCCTGTCCATTCCATTCCATTCCATTCCGTTCCATTCCGTTCTACTCGGGTAGATTCCATTCCATTCCATTCCATTCCATTCCATTCCATTCCATTCCATTCCATTCCATTCTACTGGTGTCCATTCCATTCCATTCCATTCTATTCCATTCCATTCCATTCCATTCCATTGCATTCCATTCCATTCCATTCCATTCCATTCCGTTCCGTTCTACTCGGTTACATTCCATTCAATTCCATTCCATTCCGTTCTACTCGGGTAGATTCCATTCCATTCCATTCCATTCCTTTCCATTCCATTGCATTCCATTGCATTGCATTGCACTCAATTCCATTCCATTCCAATCAATTCCATTCCATTCCATTCCATTCCGTTCCGTTCAACTCGGTTACATTCCATTCAATTACATTCCATTCCGTTCTACTCGGTTACATTCCATTCCATTCCATTCCATTCCATTCCAATCCATTCCATTCCATTCCATTCCGTTCTACTCGGGTACATTCCATTCCATTCCATTCCATTCCATTCCATTCCATTCCATTCCATTCCATTCCATTCCATTCCGTTCTACTTTGGTACATTCCATTCCATTCCATTCCATTCCATTCCATTCCATTCCATTCCTTTCCATTCCATTCCATTCCGTTCTACTCAGGTTGATTCCATTCTATTCCATTCCATTCCATTCCATTCCATTCCATTCCATTCGATTCCATTCCATTCCATTCCATAGAATTCCATTCCATTCCATTCCATTCCATGGAATTCCATTCCATGGAATTCCATTCCATTCCATTCCATTCCATTCCATTCCATTCCATTGAATTCCATTCCATTCCATTCCATTCCATTCCATTGAATTCCATTCCGTTCCATTCCATTCCATTGAATTCCATTCCATTCCATTCCATTCCATTCCATTCCATTCCATTGAATTCCATTCCATTCCATTCCATTCCATTCCATTCCATCCCATTCCATTCCATTCCATTCCATTCCGTTCTACTCGGGTTGATTCCATTCTATTCCATTCCATTCCATTCGATCCCATTTGATTCCATTCGATTCCATTCAATTCCATTCGATTCCATTCCATTCCACTCCATTCCATTCCATTGAATTCCATTCCATTCCATTCCATTCCATTCCATGGAATTCCATTCCATTCCATTCCATTCCATGGAATTCCATTCCATTCCATTCCATTCCATGGAATTCCATTCCATTCCATTCCATTCCATTCCATTGAATTCCGTTCCATTCCATTCCATTCCGTTCCGTTCCGTTCCGTTCCGTTCCGTTCCGTTGCGTTCCGTTCCGTTCTACTCGGGTTGATTCCATTCTATTCCATTCCATTCCATTCCATTCCATTCCATTCCATTCCATTCCATTCCATTGAATTCCATTCCATTCCATTCCATTCCATTCCATTCCATTCCATTGAATTCCATTCCATTCCATTCCATAGAATTCCGTTCCATTCCATTCCATTCCATTCCATTCCATTCCATTCCATTCCATTCCATTGAATTCCATTCCATTCCATTCCATTGAATTCCATTCCGTTCCATTCCATTCCATTGAATTCCGTTCCATTCCATTCCATTCCATTCCATTCCGTTCCGTTCCGTACCGTTCCGTTCCGTTGCGTTCCGCTCCGTTCTACTCGGGTTGATACCATTCTATTCCATTCCATTCCATTCGATCCCATTCGATTCCATTCGATTCCATTCATTTCCATTCGATTCCACTCCATTCCATTCCATAGAATTCCATTCCATTCCATTCCATTCCATTCCATTCCATGGAATTCCATTCCATTCCATTCCATTCCGTTCTACTCGGGTACATTCCATTCCATTCCATTCCATTCCATTCCATTCCATTCCATTCCATTCCATTCCATTCCATTCCATTCCATTCCGTTCTACTTTGGTACATTCCATTCCATTCCATTCCATTCCATTCCATTCCATTCCATTCCATTCCATTCCATTGAATTCAATTCCATTCCATTCCATTCCTTTCCAATGAATTCCATTCTGTTCCATTCCATTCCTTTGAATTCCGTTCCATTCCATTCCATTCCATTCCTTTCCGTTCCGTTCCGTTCCGTTCCGTTGCGTTCCGCTCCGTTCTACTCGGGTTGATTCCATTCTATTCCATTCCATTCCATTCGATCCCATTCGATTCCATTCGATTCCATTCGATTCCATTCGATTCCACTCCATTCCATTCCATAGAATTCCATTCCATTCCATTCCGTTTGAATTCCATTCCATTCCATTCCATTCCATTCCATTCCATTCCATTCCATTCCATTCCATTGAATTCCATTCCATTCCATTCCATTCCATTGAATTCCGTTCCTTTCCATTCCATTCCGTTCCGTTCCGTTCCGTTCCGTTGCATTCCGTTCCGTTCCGTTGCGTTCCGTTCCGTTCTACTCGGGTTGATTCCATTCTATTCCATTCCATTCCATTCCATTCCATTCCATTCCATTCCATTCCATTCCATTCCATTGAATTCCATTCCATTCCATTCCATTCCATTGAATTCCGTTCCATTCCATTCCATACCCTTCAGTTCCGTCCCGTTCCGTTCCGTTCCGTTCCGTTGCGTGCCATTCCGTTCTACTCAGGTTGATTACATTCTATTCCATTCCATTCCATTCGATTCCATTCGATTCCAATCGATTCCATTCGATTGCATTCGATTCCATTCGTTGCCATTCCATTCCATTCCATTGAATTCCATTCCGTTCCATTCCATTCCATTCCATTCCATTGAATTCCATTCCATTCCATTCCATTCCTTTCCATTCCATTGAATTCCATTCCATTCCATTCCATTCCATTCCATTCCATTCCATTGAATTCCATTCCATTCCATTCCATTCCATTCCATTGAATTCCATTCCATTCCATTCCATAGAATTCCGTTCCATTCCATTCCATTCCATTCCATTCCATTCCATTCCATTCCATTCCATTGAATTCCATTCCGTTCCATTCCATTCCATTGAATTCCGTTCCATTCCACTCCATTCCATTCCGTTCCGTTCCGTTCCGTTCCGTTCCGTTCCGTTGCGTTCCGCTCCGTTCTACTCGGGTTGATTCCATTCTATTCCATTCCAGTCCATTCGATCCCATTCGATTCCATTCGATTCCATTCGATTCCATTCGATTCCACTCCATTCCATTCCATAGAATTCCATTCCATTCCATTCCATCCCATTCCATTCCATTGAATTCCATTCCATTCCATTCCATTCCATTGAATTCCATTGAATTCCATTCCATTCCATTCCATTCCATGGAATTCCATTCCATTCCATTCCATTCCATGGAATTCCATTCCATTCCATTCCATTCCATTCCATTCCATAGAATTCCATTCCATTCCATTCCATTCCATTGAATTCCGTTCCATTCCATTCCATTCTGTTCCGTTCCGTTCCGTTCCGTTGCGTTCCGTTCCGTTCCATTGTGTTCCGTTCCGTTCTACTCGGGTTGATTCCATTCTATTCCATTCCATTCCAATCCATTCCATTCCATTCCATTGAATTCCATTCCATTCCATTCCATTCCATTCCATTCCATTCCATTCCATTCCATTGAATTCCATTCCATTCCATTCCATTCCATTCCATTCCATTCCATTGAATTCCATTCCATTCCATTCCATTCCATGGAATTCCGTTCCATTCCATTCCATTCCGTTCCGTTCCGTTCCGTTCCGTTGCGTTCCGTTCCGTTCTACTCGGGTTGATTCCATTCTATTCCATTCCATTCCATTCGATTCCATTCGATTCCATTCGATTCCACTCCATTCCATTCCATAGAATTCCATTCCATTCCATTCCATTCCATTGAATTCCATTCCATTCCATTCCATTCCATTGAATTCCATTCCATTCCATTCCATTCCATTGAATTCCATTCCATTCCATTCCATTCCATTCCATTCCATTCCATTCCATTCTACTGGTGTCCATTCCATTCCATTCCATTCCATTCCATTCCATTCCATTCCTTTCCATTCCATTGCATTCCATTGCATTCCATTCCATTCCATTCCATTCCATTCCATTCCATTCCACTCCACTCCACTCCACTCCACTCCATTCCACTCCACTCCACTCCGGTACATTCCATTCCATTCCATTCCATTCCACTCCATTCCGTGCTTCTCGGGTACATTCCGTTCCATTCCATTCCATTCCATTCCATTCCATTCCGTTCCAGTGCACTCTACTCCACTCCACTCCACTCCACTCCACTCCGGTACATTCCATTCCATTCCATTCCATTCCATTTCCATTCCCATTCCATTTCCATTCCCGTTCCATTTCCATTCCCGTTTCTTTTCCATTCCCGTTCCATTTCCATTCCAGTTCCATTACCATTCCCGTTCCATTTCCATTCCCGATCCATTTCCATTCCCGTTCCATTTCCATTCCCGTTCCATTTAAATTCCCGTTCCATTACCATTCCCGTTCCATTTCCGTTCCCGTTCCGTTTCCGTTCCCGTTCCATTTCCGTTCTCGTTCCGTTTCCGTTCCCGTTCCATTTCCATTCCCGTTCCATTTCCGTTCCCGTTCCATTTCCATTCCCGTTCCATTTCCATTCCCTTTCCATTTCCATTTCATTCCATTCCGTTCTGCTCGGGTACATTCCATTCCATTCCATTGCATTCCATTCCGTTCTGCTCCTGTCCATTCCATTCCATTCCATTCCGTTCCATTCCGTTCTACTCGGGTAGATTCCATTCCATTCCATTCCATTCCATTCCATTCCATTCCATTCCATTCCATTCCATTCCATTCTACTGGTGTCCATTCCATTCCATTCCATAGAATTCCATTCCATTCCATTCCATTCCATTGCATTCCATTCCATTCCATTCCATTCCGTTCCGTTCTACTCGGTTACATTCCATTCAATTCCATTCCATTCCGTTCTACTCGGGTAGATTCCATTCCATTCCATTCCATTCCTTTCCATTCCATTGCATTCCATTGCATTGCATTGCACTCAATTCCATTCCATTCCATTCCATTCCATTCCATTCCATTCCATTCCATTCCGTTCCGTTCAACTCGGTTACATTCCATTCAATTACATTCCATTCCGTTCTACTCGGTTACATTCCATTCCATTCCATTCCATTCCATTCCAATCCATTCCATTCCATTCCATTCCGTTCTACTCGGGTACATTCCATTACATTCCATTCCATTCCATTCCATTCCATGCCATTCCGTTCTACTTTGGTACATTCCATTCCATTCCATTCCATTCCATTCCATTCCATTCCATTCCATTCCATTCCATTGAATTCCATTCCATTCCATTGAATTCCATTCCATTCCATTCCATTCCATTGAATTCCGTTCCATTCCATTCCATTCCATTCCATTCCATTGAATTCCATTCCATAAAATTCCGTTCCATTCCATTCCATTCCATTCCATTCCATTGAATTCCATTCCATTCCATTCCATTCCATTCCATTGAATTCCATTCCATTCCATTCCATAGAATTCCGTTCCATTCCATTCCATTCCATTCCATTCCATTCCATTGAATTCCATTCCGTTCCATTCCATTCCATTGAATTCCATTCCATTCCATTCCATTCCATTCCATTGAATTCCATTCCATTCCATTCCATTCCATTGAATTCCATTCCATTCCATTCCATTCCATTCCATTCCATTCCATTCCATTCCATTCTACTGGTGTCCATTCCATTCCATTCCATTCTATTCCATTCCATTCCATTCCATTCCATTGCATTCCATTCCATTCCATTCCATTCCGTTCCGTTCTACTCGGTTACATTCCATTCAATTCCATTCCATTCCGTTCTACTCGGGTAGATTCCATTCCATTCCATTCCATTCCTTTCCATTCCATTGCATTCCATTGCATTGCATTGCACTCAATTCCATTCCATTCCATTCCATTCCATTCCATTCCATTCCATTCCATTGAATTCCATTCCATTCCATTCCATTCCATTCCATTCCATTCCATTCCATTCCATTCTACTGGTGTCCATTCCATTCCATTCCATTCCATTCCATTCCATTCCATTCCTTTCCATTCCATTGCATTCCATTGCATTCCATTCCATTCCATTCCATTCCATTCCATTCCATTCCACTCCACTCCACTCCACTCCACTCCATTCCACTCCACTCCACTCCGGTACATTCCATTCCATTCCATTCCATTCCATTCCATTCCGTGCTTCTCGGGTACATTCCGTTCCGTTCCATTCCATTCCATTCCATTCCATTCCGTTCCAGTGCACTCTACTCCACTCCACTCCACTCCACTCCACTCCGGTACATTCCATTCCATTCCATTCCATTCCATTTCCATTCCCATTCCATTTCCATTCCCGTTCCATTTCCATTCCCGTTTCTTTTCCATTCCCGTTCCATTTCCATTCCAGTTCCATTACCATTCCCGTTCCATTTCCATTCCCGATCCATTTCCATTCCCGTTCCATTTCCATTCCCGTTCCATTTCCATTCCCGTTCCATTACCATTCCCGTTCCATTTCCGTTCCCGTTCCGTTTCCGTTCCCGTTCCATTTCCGTTCTCGTTCCGTTTCCGTTCCCGTTCCATTTCCATTCCCGTTCCATTTCCGTTCCCGTTCCATTTCCATTCCCGTTCCATTTCCATTCCCTTTCCATTTCCATTTCATTCCATTCCGTTCTGCTCGGGTACATTCCATTCCATTCCATTGCATTCCATTCCGTTCTGCTCCTGTCCATTCCATTCCATTCCATTCCGTTCCATTCCGTTCTACTCGGGTAGATTCCATTCCATTCCATTCCATTCCATTCCATTCCATTCCATTCCATTCCATTCCATTCCATTCTACTGGTGTCCATTCCATTCCATTCCATTCTATTCCATTCCATTCCATTCCATTCCATTGCATTCCATTCCATTCCATTCCATTCCGTTCCGTTCTACTCGGTTACATTCCATTCAATTCCATTCCATTCCGTTCTACTCGGGTAGATTCCATTCCATTCCATTCCATTCCTTTCCATTCCATTGCATTCCATTGCATTGCATTGCACTCAATTCCATTCCATTCCATTCCATTCCATTCCATTCCATTCCGTTCCGTTCAACTCGGTTACATTCCATTCAATTCCATTCCATTCCGTTCTACTCGGTTACATTCCATTCCATTCCATTCCATTCCATTCCAATCCATTCCATTCCATTCCATTCCGTTCTACTCGGGTACATTCCATTCCATTCCATTCCATTCCATTCCATTCCATTCCATTCCATTCCGTTCTACTTTGGTACATTCCATTCCATTCCATTCCATTCCATTCCATTCCATTCCATTCCATTCCATTCCATTCCATTCCATTCCATTGCATTCCATTCCATTCCATTCCATTCCATTCCATTCCATTCCATGGAATTCCATTCCATTCCATTCCATTCCATGGAATTCCGTTCCATTCCATTCCATTCCGTTCCGTTCCGTCCCGTTCCGTTCCGTTCCGTTCCGTTGCGTTCCGTTCCGTTCTACTCGGGTTGATTCCATTCTATTCCATTCCATTCCATTCGATTCCATTCGATTCCATTCGATTCCACTCCATTCCATTCCATAGAATTCCATTCCATTCCATTCCATTCCATTGAATTCCATTCCATTCCATTCCATTCCATTGAATTCCATTCCATTCCATTCCATTCCATTGAATTCCATTCCATTGAATTCCATTCCATTCCATTCCATTCCATTCCATTCCATTCCATTCCATTCCATTCCATTCCATTCTACTGGTGTCCATTCCATTCCATTCCATTCCATTCCATTCCATTCCATTCCATTCCATTCCACTCCACTCCACTCCACTCCACTCCATTCCACTCCACTCCACTCCGGTATATTCCATTCCATTCCATTCCATTCCATTCCATTCCGTGCTTCTCGGGTACATTCCGTTCCGTTCCATTCCATTCCATTCCATTCCATTCCGTTCCAGTGCACTCTACTCCACTCCACTCCACTCCACTCCACTCCGGTACATTCCATTCCATTCCATTCCATTCCATTTCCATTCCCATTCCATTTCCATTCCCGTTCCATTTCCATTCCCGTTTCTTTTCCATTCCCGTTCCATTTCCATTCCAGTTCCATTACCATTCCCGTTCCATTTCCATTCCCGATCCATTTCCATTCCCGTTCCATTTCCATTCCCGTTCCATTTCCATTCCCGTTCCATTACCATTCCCGTTCCATTTCCGTTCCCGTTCCGTTTCCGTTCCCGTTCCATTTCCGTTCTCGTTCCGTTTCCGTTCCCGTTCCATTTCCATTCCCGTTCCATTTCCGTTCCCGTTCCATTTCCATTCCCGTTCCATTTCCATTCCCTTTCCATTTCCATTTCATTCCATTCCGTTCTGCTCGGGTACATTCCATTCCATTCCATTGCATTCCATTCCGTTCTGCTCCTGTCCATTCCATTCCATTCCATTCCGTTCCATTCCGTTCTACTCGGGTAGAATCCATTCCATTCCATTCCATTCCATTCCATTCCATTCTACTGGTGTCCATTCCATTCCATTCCATTCTATTCCATTCCATTCCATTCCATTCCATTGCATTCCATTCCATTCCATTCCATTCCGTTCCGTTCTACTCGGTTACATTACATTCAATTCCATTCCATTCCGTTCTACTCGGGTAGATTCCATTCCATTCCATTCCATTCCTTTCCATTCCATTGCATTCCATTGCATTGCATTGCACTCAATTCCATTCCATTCCATTCCATTCCATTCCATTCCATTCCATTCCGTTCCGTTCAACTCGGTTACATTCCATTCAATTACATTCCATTCCGTTCTACTCGGTTACATTCCATTCCATTCCATTCCATTCCATTCCAATCCATTCCATTCCATTCCATTCCGTTCTACTCGGGTACATTCCATTCCATTCCATTCCATTCCATTCCATTCCATTCCATTCCATTCCATTCCGTTCTACTTTGGTACATTCCATTCCATTCCATTCCATTCCATTCCATTCCATTCCATTCCATTCCGTTCTACTCAGGTTGATTCCATTCTATTCCATTCCATTCCATTCCATTCCATTCCATTCCATTCCATTCCATTCCATTCCATTCGATTCCATTCCATTCCATTCCATTGAATTCCATTCCATTCCATTCCATTCCATGGAATTCCATTCCATGGAATTCCATTCCATTCCATTCCATTCCATTCCATTCCATTGAATTCCATTCCATTCCATTCCATTCCATTCCATTGAATTCCATTCCATTCCATTCCATTCCATTGAATTCCATTCCATTCCATTCCATTCCATTCCATTCCATTCCATTGAATTCCATTCCATTCCATTCCATTCCATTCCATTCCATTCCATTCCATCCCATTCCATTCCATTCCATTCCATTCCGTTCTACTCGGGTTGATTCCATTCTATTCCATTCCATTCCATTCGATCCCATTTGATTCCATTCGATTCCATTCAATTCCATTCGATTCCATTCCATTCCACTCCATTCCATTCCATGGAATTCCATTCCATTCCATTCCATTCCATTCCATGGAATTCCATTCCATTCCATTCCATTCCATGGAATTCCATTCCATTCCATTCCATTCCATGGAATTCCATTCCATTCCATTCCATTCCATGGAATTCCATTCCATTCCATTCCATTCCATTCCATCGAATTCCATTCCATTCCATTCCATTCCATTGAATTCCGTTCCATTCCATTCCATACCCTTCCGTTCCGTCCCGTTCCGTTCCGTTCCGTTCCGTTGCGTGCCGTTCCGTTCTACTCAGGTTGATTACATTCTATTCCATTCCATTCCATTCGATTCCATTCGATTCCAATCGATTCCATTCGATTGCATTCGATTCCATTCGTTGCCATTCCATTCCATTCCATTGAATTCCATTCCGTTCCATTCCATTCCATTCCATTCCATTGAATTCCATTCCATTCCATTCCATTCCTTTCCATTCCATTGAATTCCATTCCATTCCATTCCATGCCATTCCATTCCATTGAATTCCATTCCATTCCATTCCATTCCATTCCATTGAATTCCATTCCATTCCATTCCATAGAATTCCGTTCCATTCCATTCCATTCCATTCCATTCCATTCCATTCCATTCCATTGAATTCCATTCCGTTCCATTCCATTCCATTGAATTCCGTTCCATTCCACTCCATTCCATTCCGTTCCGTTCCGTTCCGTTCCGTTCCGTTCCGTTGCGTTCCGCTCCGTTCTACTCGGGTTGATTCCATTCTATTCCATTCCAGTCCATTCGATCCCATTCGATTCCATTCGATTCCATTCGATTCCATTCGATTCCACTCCATTCCATTCCATAGAATTCCATTCCATTCCATTCCACCCCATTCCATTCCATTGAATTCCATTCCATTCCATTCCATTCCATTCCATTCAATTCCATTGAATTCCTTTCCATTCCATTCCATTCCATGGAATTCCATTCCATTCCATTCCATTCCATGGAATTCCATTCCATTCCATTCCATTCCATTCCATTCCATAGAATTCCATTCCATTCCATTCCATTCCATTGAATTCCGTTCCATTCCATTCCATTCCATTCCGTTCCGTTCCGTTCCGTTCCGTTGCGTTCCGTTCCGTTCCGTTGTGTTCCGTTCCGTTCTACTCGGGTTGATTCCATTCTATTCCATTCCATTCCAATCCATTCCATTCCATTCCATTGAATTCCATTCCATTCCATTCCATTCCATTCCATTCCATTCCATTCCATTCCATTCCATTCCATTCCATTGAATTCCATTCCATTCCATTCCATTCCATGGAATTCCGTTCCATTCCATTCCATTCCGTTCCGTTCCGTCCCGTTCCGTTCCGTTCCGTTCCGTTGCGTTCCGTTCCGTTCTACTCGGGTTGATTCCATTCTATTCCATTCCATTCCGTTCGATTCCATTCGATTCCATTCGATTCCACTCCATTCCATTCCATAGAATTCCATTCCATTCCATTCCATTCCATAGAATTCCATTCCATTCCATTCCATTCCATTGAATTCCATTCCATTCCATTCCATTCCATTGAATTCCATTCCATTCCATTCCATTCCATTCCATTCCATTCCATTGAATTCCATTCCATTCCATTCCATTCCATTCCATTCCATTCCATTCCATCCCATTCCATTCCATTCCATTCCATTCCGTTCTACTCGGGTTGATTCCATTCTATTCCATTCCATTCCATTCGATCCCATTTGATTCCATTCGATTCCATTCAATTCCATTCGATTCCATTCCATTCCACTCCATTCCATTCCATGGAATTCCATTCCATTCCATTCCATTCCATTCCATGGAATTCCATTCCATTCCATTCCATTCCATGGAATTCCATTCCATTCCATTCCATTCCATGGAATTCCATTCCATTCCATTCCATTCCATGGAATTCCATTCCATTCCATTCCATTCCATTCCATCGAATTCCATTCCATTCCATTCCATTCCATTGAATTCCGTTCCATTCCATTCCATACCCTTCCGTTCCGTCCCGTTCCGTTCCGTTCCGTTCCGTTGCGTGCCGTTCCGTTCTACTCAGGTTGATTACATTCTATTCCATTCCATTCCATTCGATTCCAATCGATTCCATTCGATTGCATTCGATTCCATTCGTTGCCATTCCATTCCATTCCATTGAATTCCATTCCGTTCCATTCCATTCCATTCCATTCCATTGAATTCCATTCCATTCCATTCCATTCCTTTCCATTCCATTGAATTCCATTCCATTCCATTCCATGCCATTCCATTCCATTGAATTCCATTCCATTCCATTCCATTCCATTCCATTGAATTCCATTCCATTCCATTCCATAGAATTCCGTTCCATTCCATTCCATTCCATTCCATTCCATTCCATTCCATTCCATTGAATTCCATTCCGTTCCATTCCATTCCATTGAATTCCGTTCCATTCCACTCCATTCCATTCCGTTCCGTTCCGTTCCGTTCCGTTCCGTTCCGTTGCGTTCCGCTCCGTTCTACTCGGGTTGATTCCATTCTATTCCATTCCAGTCCATTCGATCCCATTCGATTCCATTCGATTCCATTCGATTCCATTCGATTCCACTCCATTCCATTCCATAGAATTCCATTCCATTCCATTCCACCCCATTCCATTCCATTGAATTCCATTCCATTCCATTCCATTCCATTCCATTCAATTCCATTGAATTCCTTTCCATTCCATTCCATTCCATGGAATTCCATTCCATTCCATTCCATTCCATGGAATTCCATTCCATTCCATTCCATTCCATTCCATTCCATAGAATTCCATTCCATTCCATTCCATTCCATTGAATTCCGTTCCATTCCATTCCATTCCATTCCGTTCCGTTCCGTTCCGTTCCGTTGCGTTCCGTTCCGTTCCGTTGTGTTCCGTTCCGTTCTACTCGGGTTGATTCCATTCTATTCCATTCCATTCCAATCCATTCCATTCCATTCCATTGAATTCCATTCCATTCCATTCCATTCCATTCCATTCCATTCCATTCCATTCCATTCCATTCCATTCCATTGAATTCCATTCCATTCCATTCCATTCCATGGAATTCCGTTCCATTCCATTCCATTCCGTTCCGTTCCGTCCCGTTCCGTTCCGTTCCGTTCCGTTGCGTTCCGTTCCGTTCTACTCGGGTTGATTCCATTCTATTCCATTCCATTCCGTTCGATTCCATTCGATTCCATTCGATTCCACTCCATTCCATTCCATAGAATTCCATTCCATTCCATTCCATTCCATAGAATTCCATTCCATTCCATTCCATTCCATTGAATTCCATTCCATTCCATTCCATTCCATTGAATTCCATTCCATTCCATTCCATTCCATTCCATTCCATTCCATTCCATTCCATTCTACTGGTGTCCATTCCATTCCATTCCATTCCATTCCATTCCATTCAATTCCATTCCATTCCTTTCCATTCCATTGCATTCCATTGCATTCCATTCCATTCCATTCCATTCCATTCCATTCCATTCCACTCCACTCCACTCCACTCCACTCCATTCCACTCCACTCCACTCCGGTACATTCCATTCCATTCCATTCCATTCCATTCCATTCCATTCCGTGCTTCTCGGGTACATTCCGTTCCGTTCCATTCCATTCCATTCCATTCCATTCCATTCCGTTCCAGTGCACTCTACTCCACTCCACTCCACTCCACTCCACTCCGGTACATTCCATTCCATTCCATTCCATTCCATTTCCATTCCCATTCCATTTCCATTCCCGTTCCATTTCCATTCCCGTTTCTTTTCCATTCCCGTTGCATTTCCATTCCAGTTCCATTACCATTCCCGTTCCATTTCCATTCCCGATCCATTTCCATTCCCGTTCCATTTCCATTCCCGTTCCATTTCCATTCCCGTTCCATTACCATTCCCGTTCCATTTCCGTTCCCGTTCCGTTTCCGTTCCCGTTCCATTTCCGTTGTCGTTCCGTTTCCGTTCCCGTTCCTTTTCCATTCCCGTTCCATTTCCGTTCCCGTTCCATTTCCATTCCCGTTCCATTTCCATTCCCTTTCCATTTCCATTTCATTCCATTCCGTTATGCTCGGGTACATTCCATTCCATTCCATTGCATTCCATTCCGTTCTGCTCCTGTCCATTCCATTCCATTCCATTCCGTTCCATTCCATTCTACTCGGGTAGATTCCATTCCATTCCATTCCATTCCATTCCATTCCATTCCATTCCATTCCATTCTACTGGTGTCCATTCCATTCCATTCCATTCTATTCCATTCCATTCCATTCCATTCCATTGCATTCCATTCCATTCCATTCCATTCAGTTCCGTTCTACTCGGTTACATTCCATTCAATTCCATTCCATTCCGTTCTACTCGGGTAGATTCCATTCCATTCCATTCCATTCCTTTCCATTCCATTGCATTCCATTGCATTGCATTGCACTCAATTCCATTCCATTCCATTCCATTCCATTCCATTCCATTCCATTCCGTTCCGTTCAACTCGGTTACATTCCATTCAATTACATTCCATTCCGTTCTATTCGGTTACATTCCATTCCATTCCATTCCATTCCATTCCAATCCATTCCATTCCATTCCATTCTGTTCTACTCGGGTACATTCCATTCCATTCCATTCCATTCCATTCCATTCCATTCCATTCCGTTCTACTTTGGTACATTCCATTCCATTCCATTCCATTCCATTCCATTCCATTCCATTACATTCCATTCCATTCCATTCCGTTCTACTCAGGTTGATTCCATTCTATTCCATTCCATTCCATTCCATTCCATTCCATTCCATTCCATTCCATTCCATTCCATTCCATTCGATTCCATTCCATTCCATTCCATTGAATTCCATTCCATTCCATTCCATTCCATTCCATGGAATTCCATTCCGTTCCATTCCATTCCATTGAATTCCATTCCATTCCATTCCATTCCATTCCATTCCATTCCATTCCATTCCATTCCATTCCATTCTACTGGTGTCCATTCCATTCCATTCCATTCCATTCCATTCCATTCCTTTCCATTCCATTGCATTCCATTGCATTCCATTCCATTCCATTCCATTCCATTCCATTCCATTCCATTCCACTCCACTCCACTCCACTCCACTCCATTCCACTCCACTCCACTCCGGTACATTCCATTCCATTCCATTCC
This sequence comes from Gorilla gorilla gorilla, assembly GCF_029281585.2. Taxonomy (NCBI): domain Eukaryota; kingdom Metazoa; phylum Chordata; class Mammalia; order Primates; family Hominidae; genus Gorilla; species Gorilla gorilla. Next base: position 7,812,390 of record NC_073240.2, on the reverse strand, counting down.
ATTCCATTCCGTGCTTCTCGGGTACATTCCGTTCCGTTCCATTCCATTCCATTCCATTCCATTCCGTTCCAGTGCACTCTACTCCACTCCACTCCACTCCACTCCACTCCGGTACATTCCATTCCATTCCATTCCATTCCATTTCCATTCCCATTCCATTTCTATTCCCGTTCCATTTCCATTCCCGTTTCTTTTCCATTCCCGTTCCATTTCCATTCCAGTTCCATTACCATTCCCGTTCCATTTCCATTCCCGATCCATTTCCATTCCCGTTCCATTTCCGTTCCCGTTCCATTTCCATTCCCGTTCCATTTCCATTCCCTTTCCATTTCCATTTCATTCCATTCCGTTCTGCTCGGGTACATTCCATTCCATTCCATTGCATTCCATTCCGTTCTGCTCCTGTCCATTCCATTCCATTCCATTCCGTTCCATTCCGTTCTACTCAGGTAGATTCCATTCCATTCCATTCCATTCCATTCCATTCCATTCCATTCCATTCCATTCCATTCCATTCTACTGGTGTCCATTCCATTCCATTCCATTCTATTCCATTCCATTCCATTCCATTCCATTGCATTCCATTCCATTCCATTCCATTCCGTTCCGTTCTACTCGGTTACATTCCATTCAATTCCATTCCATTCCGTTCTACTCGGGTAGATTCCATTCCATTCCATTCCATTCCTTTCCATTCCATTGCATTCCATTGCATTGCATTGCACTCAATTCCATTCCATTCCATTCCATTCCATTCCATTCCATTCCATTCCGTTCCGTTCAACTCGGTTACATTCCATTCAATTACATTCCATTCCGTTCTACTCGGTTACATTCCATTCCATTCCATTCCATTCCATTCCATTCCATTCCAATCCATTCCATTCCATTCCATTCCGTTCTACTCGGGTACATTCAATTCCATTCCATTCCATTCCATTCCATTCCATTCCATTCCATTCCGTTCTACTTTGGTACATTCCATTCCATTCCATTCCATTCCATTCCATTCCATTCCATTCCATTCCATTCCATTGAATTCCATTCCATTCCATTGAATTCCATTCCATTCCATTCCATTCCATTGAATTCCGTTCCATTCCATTCCATTCCATTCCATTCCATTGAATTCCATTCCATTCCATTCCATAGAATTCCGTTCCATTCCATTCCATTCCATTCCATTCCATTCCATTCCATTCCATTCCATTGAATACAATTCCATTCCATTCCATTCCTTTCCATTGAATTCCATTCTGTTCCATTCCATTCCTTTGAATTCCGTTCCATTCCATTCCATTCCATTCCTTTCCGTTCCGTTCCGTTCCGTTCCGTTCCGTTGCGTTCCGCTCTGTTCTACTCGGGTTGATTCCATTCTATTCCATTCCATTCCTTTCGATCCCATTCGATTCCATTCGATTCCATTCGATTCCATTCGATTCCACTCCATTCCATTCCATAGAATTCCATTCCATTCCATTCCATTTGAATTCCATTCCATTCCATTCCATTCCATTCCATTCCATTCCATTCCATTCCATTGAATTCCATTCCATTCCATTCCATTCCATTGAATTCCGTTCCTTTCCATTCCATTCCGTTCCGTTCCGTTCCGTTCCGTTGCGTTCCGTTCCGTTCCGTTGTGTTCCGTTCCGTTCTACTCGGGTTGATTCCATTCTATTCCATTCCATTCCATTCCATTCCATTCCATTCCATTCCATTCCATTGAATTCCATTCCATTCCATTCCATTCCATAGAATTCCGTTCCATTCCATTCCATACCCTTCCGTTCCGTCCCGTTCCGTTCCGTTCCGTTCCGTTGCGTGCCGTTCCGTTCTACTCAGGTTGATTACATTCTATTCCATTCCATTCCATTCGATTCCATTCGATTCCAATCGATTCCATTCGATTGCATTCGATTCCATTCGTTGCCATTCCATTCCATTCCATTGAATTCCATTCCGTTCCATTCCATTCCATTCCATTCCATTGAATTCCATTCCATTCCATTCCATTCCTTTCCATTCCATTGAATTCCATTCCATTCCATTCCATTCCATTCCATTCCATTCCATTGAATTCCATTCCATTCCATTCCATTCCATTCCATTGAATTCCATTCCATTCCATTCCATAGAATTCCGTTCCATTCCATTCCATTCCATTCCATTCCATTCCATTCCATTCCATTGAATTCCATTCCGTTCCATTCCATTCCATTGAATTCCGTTCCATTCCACTCCATTCCATTCCGTTCCGTTCCGTTCCGTTCCGTTCCGTTCCGTTGCGTTCCGCTCCGTTCTACTCGGGTTGATTCCATTCTATTCCATTCCAGTCCATTCGATCCCTTTCGATTCCATTCGATTCCATTCGATTCCACTCCATTCCATTCCATAGAATTCCATTCCATTCCATTCCATCCCATTCCATTCCATTGAATTCCATTCCATTCCATTCCATTCCATTCCATTCCATTCCATTGAATTCCATTCCATTCCATTCCATTCCATGGAATTCCATTCCATTCCATTCCATTCCATTCCATTCCATTCCATGGAATTCCATTCCATTCCATTCCATTCCATTCCATAGAATTCCATTCCATTCCATTCCATTCCATTGAATTCTGTTCCTTTCCATTCCATTCCGTTCCGTTCCGTTCCGTTCCGTTCCGTTGCGTTCTGTTCCGTTCCGTTGTGTTCCGTTCCGTTCTACTCGGGTTGATTCCATTCTATTCCATTCCATTCCAATCCATTCCATTCCATTCCATTGAATTCCATTCCATTCCATTCCATTCCATTCCATTCCATTCCATTCCATTCCATTCCATTGCATTCCATTCCATTCCATTCCATTCCATTCCATTGAATTCCATTCCATTCCATTCCATTCCATTGAATTCCATTCCATTCCATTCCATTCCATCCCATTCCATTCCATTCCATTCCATTCCGTTCTACTCGGGTTGATTCCATTCTATTCCATTCCATTCCATTCGATCCCATTTGATTCCATTCGATTCCATTCAATTCCATTCGATTCCATTCCATTCCACTCCATTCCATTCCATGGAATTCCATTCCATTCCATTCCATTCCATTCCATGGAATTCCATTCCATTCCATTCCATTCCATGGAATTCCATTCCATTCCATTCCATTCCATTCCATTGAATTCCATTCCATTCCATTCCATTCCATTGAATTCCGTTCCATTCCATTCCATACCCTTCCGTTCCGTCCCGTTCCGTTCCGTTCTGTTCCGTTGCGTGCCGTTCCGTTCTACTCAGGTTGATTACATTCTATTCCATTCCATTCCATTCGATTCCATTCGATTCCAATCGATTCCATTCGATTGCATTCGATTCCATTCGTTGCCATTCCATTCCATTCCATTGAATTCCATTCCGTTCCATTCCATTCCATTCCATTCCATTGAATTCCATTCCATTCCATTCCATTCCTTTCCATTCCATTGAATTCCATTCCATTCCATTCCATTCCATTCCATTCCATTCCATTGAATTCCATTCCATTCCATTCCATTCCATTCCATTGAATTCCATTCCATTCCATTCCATAGAATTCCGTTCCATTCCATTCCATTCCATTCCATTCCATTCCATTCCATTCCATTGAATTCCATTCCGTTCCATTCCATTCCATTGAATTCCGTTCCATTCCACTCCATTCCATTCCGTTCCGTTCCGTTCCGTTCCGTTCCGTTCCGTTGCGTTCCGCTCCGTTCTACTCGGGTTGATTCCATTCTATTCCATTCCAGTCCATTCGATCCCATTCGATTCCATTCGATTCCATTCGATTCCATTCGATTCCACTCCATTCCATTCCATAGAATTCCATTCCATTCCATTCCATCCCATTCCATTCCATTGAATTCCATTCCATTCCATTCCATTCCATTCCATTCCATTCCATTCCATTGAATTCCATTCCATTCCATTCCATTCCATGGAATTCCATTCCATTCCATTCCATTCCATGGAATTGCATTCCATTCCATTCCATGGAATTCCATTCCATTCCATTCCATTCCATGGAATTCCATTCCATTCCATTCCATTCCATTCCATTCCATGGAATTCCATTCCATTCCATTCCATTCCATTCCATAGAATTCCATTCCATTCCATTCCATTCCATTGAATTCCGTTCCTTTCCACTCCATTCCGTTCCGTTCCGTTCCGTTCCGTTCCGTTGCGTTCTGTTCCGTTCCGTTGTGTTCCGTTCCGTTCTACTCGGGTTGATTCCATTCTATTCCATTCCATTCCAATCCATTCCATTCCATTCCATTGAATTCCATTCCATTCCATTCCATTCCATTCAATTCCATTCCATTCCATTCCATTCCATTGCATTCCATTCCATTCCATTCCATTCCATTCCATTCCATTGAATTCCATTCCATTCCATTCCATTCCATTGAATTCCATTCCATTCCATTCCATTCCATTCCATTCCATTCCATCCCATTCCATTCCATTCCATTCCATTCCGTTCTACTCGGGTTGATTCCATTCTATTCCATTCCATTCCATTCGATCCCATTTGATTCCATTCGATTCCATTCAATTCCATTCGATTCCATTCCATTCCACTCCATTCCATTTCATTGAATTCCATTCCATTCCATTCCATTCCATTCCATGGAATTCCATTCCGTTCCATTCCATTCCATGGAATTCCATTCCATTCCATTCCATTCCATGGAATTCCATTCCATTCCATTCCATTCCATGGAATTCCATTCCATTCCATTCCATTCCATTCCATGGAATTCCATTCCATTCCATTCCATTCCATTCCATTGAATTCCATTCCATTCCATTCCATTCCATTGAATTCCGTTCCATTCCATTCCATACCCTTCCGTTCCGTCCCGTTCCGTTCCGTTCTGTTCCGTTGCGTGCCGTTCCGTTCTACTCAGGTTGATTACTTTCTATTCCATTCCATTCCATTCGATTCCATTCGATTCCAATCGATTCCATTCGATTGCATTCGATTCCATTCGTTGCCATTCCATTCCATTCCATTGAATTCCATTCCGTTCCATTCCATTCCATTCCATTCCATTGAATTCCATTCCATTCCATTCCATTCCTTTCCATTCCATTCCATTCCATTGAATTCCATTCCATTCCATTCCATTCCATTCCATTGAATTCCATTCCATTCCATTCCATAGAATTCCGTTCCATTCCATTCCATTCCATTCCATTCCATTCCATTCCATTCCATTGAATTCCATTCCGTTCCATTCCATTCCATTGAATTCCGTTCCATTCCACTCCATTCCATTCCGTTCCGTTCCGTTCCGTTCCGTTCCGTTCCGTTGCGTTCCGCTCCGTTCTACTCGGGTTGATTCCATTCTATTCCATTCCAGTCCATTCGATCCCATTCGATTCCATTCGATTCCATTCGATTCCATTCGATTCCACTCCATTCCATTCCATAGAATTCCATTCCATTCCATTCCACCCCATTCCATTCCATTGAATTCCATTCCATTCCATTCCATTCCATTCCATTCAATTCCATTGAATTCCATTCCATTCCATTCCATTCCATTCCATTCCATAGAATTCCATTCCATTCCATTCCATTCCATTGAATTCCGTTCCATTCCATTCCATTCCATTCCGTTCCGTTCCGTTCCGTTCCGTTGCGTTCCGTTCCGTTCCGTTGTGTTCCGTTCCGTTCTACTCGGGTTGATTCCATTCTATTCCATTCCATTCCAATCCATTCCATTCCATTCCATTGTATTCCATTCATTCCATTCCATTCCATTCCATTCCATTCCATTCCATTCCATTCCATTGAATTCCATTCCATTCCATTCCATTCCATGGAATTCCGTTCCATTCCATTCCATTTCGTTCCGTTCCGTCCCGTTCCGTTCCGTTCCGTTCCGTTGCGTTCCGTTCCGTTCTACTGGGGTTGATTCCATTCTATTCCATTCGATTCCATTCGATTCCATTCGATTCCATTCGATTCCACTCCATTCCATTCCATAGAATTCCATTCCATTCCATTCCATTCCATAGAATTCCATTCCATTCCATTCCATTCCATTCCATTGAATTCCATTCCATTCCATTCCATTCCATTGAATTCCATTCCATTCCATTCCATTCCATTCCATTCCATTCCATTCCATTCCATTCTACTGGTGTCCATTCCATTCCATTCCATTCCATTCCATTCCATTCCATTCCATTCCATTCCATTGCATTCCATTCCTTTCCATTCCATTGCATTCCATTGCATTCCATTCCATTCCATTCCATTCCATTCCATTCCATTCCACTCCACTCCACTCCACTCCACTCCATTCCACTCCATTCCACTCCACTCCACTCCGGTACATTCCATTCCATTCCATTCCATTCCATTCCATTCCGTGCTTCTCGGGTACATTCCGTTCCGTTCCATTCCATTCCATTCCATTCCATTCCATTCCATTCCGTTCCAGTGCACTCTACTCCACTCCACTCCACTCCACTCCACTCCGGTACATTCCATTCCATTCCATTCCATTCCATTTCCATTCCCATTCCATTTCCATTCCCGTTCCATTTCCATTCCCGTTTCTTTTCCATTCCCGTTCCATTTCCATTCCAGTTCCATTACCATTCCCGTTCCATTTCCATTCCCGATCCATTTCCATTCCCGTTCCATTTCCATTCCCGTTCCATTTCCATTCCCGTTCCATTACCATTCCCGTTCCATTTCCGTTCCCGTTCCGTTTCCGTTCCCGTTCCATTTCCGTTGTCGTTCCGTTTCCGTTCCCGTTCCTTTTCCATTCCCGTTCCATTTCCGTTCCCGTTCCATTTCCATTCCCGTTCCATTTCCATTCCCTTTCCATTTCCATTTCATTCCATTCCGTTCTGCTCGGGTACATTCCATTCCATTCCATTGCATTCCATTCCGTTCTGCTCCTGTCCATTCCATTCCATTCCATTCCGTTCCATTCCATTCTACTCGGGTAGATTCCATTCCATTCCATTCCATTCCATTCCATTCCATTCCATTCCATTCTACTGGTGTCCATTCCATTCCATTCCATTCTATTCCATTCCATTCCATTCCATTCCATTGCATTCCATTCCATTCCATTCCATTCCGTTCCGTTCTACTCGGTTACATTCCATTCAATTCCATTCCATTCCGTTCTACTCGGGTAGATTCCATTCCATTCCATTCCATTCCTTTCCATTCCATTGCATTCCATTGCATTGCATTGCACTCAATTCCATTCCATTCCATTCCATTCCATTCCATTCCATTCCATTCCGTTCCGTTCAACTCGGTTACATTCCATTCAATTACATTCCATTCCGTTCTACTCGGTTACATTCCATTCCATTCCATTCCATTCCATTCCAATCCATTCCATTCCATTCCATTCCGTTCTACTCGGGTACATTCAATTCCATTCCATTCCATTCCATTCCATTCCATTCCATTCCGTTCTACTTTGGTACATTCCATTCCATTCCATTCCATTCCATTCCATTACATTCCATTCCATTCCATTGAATTCCATTCCATTCCATTGAATTCCATTCCATTCCATTCCATTCCATTGAATTCCGTTCCATTCCATTCCATTCCATTCCATTCCATTGAATTCCATTCCATTCCATTCCATAGAATTCCGTTCCATTCCATTCCATTCCATTCCATTCCATTCCATTCCATTCCATTGAATTCCATTCCATTCCATTCCATTCCATAGAATTCCGTTCCATTCCATTCCATACCCTTCCGTTCCGTCCCGTTCCGTTCCGTTCCGTTCCGTTGCGTGCCGTTCCGTTCTACTCAGGTTGATTACATTCTATTCCATTCCATTCCATTCGATTCCATTCGATTCCAATCGATTCCATTCGATTGCATTCGATTCCATTCGTTGCCATTCCATTCCATTCCATTGAATTCCATTCCGTTCCATTCCATTCCATTCCATTCCATTGAATTCCATTCCATTCCATTCCATTCCTTTCCATTCCATTGAATTCCATTCCATTCCATTCCATTCCATTCCATTCCATTCCATTCCATTCCATTGAATTCCATTCCATTCCATTCCATTCCATTCCATTGAATTCCATTCCATTCCATTCCATAGAATTCCGTTCCATTCCATTCCATTCCATTCCATTCCATTCCATTCCATTCCATTGAATTCCATTCCGTTCCATTCCATTCCATTGAATTCCGTTCCATTCCACTCCATTCCATTCCGTTCCGTTCCGTTCCGTTCCGTTCCATTCCGTTGCGTTCCGCTCCGTTCTACTCGGGTTGATTCCATTCTATTCCATTCCAGTCCATTCGATCCCATTCGATTCCATTCGATTCCATTCGATTCCATTCGATTCCACTCCATTCCATTCCATAGAATTCCATTCCATTCCATTCCATCCCATTCCATTCCATTGAATTCCATTCCATTCCATTCCATTCCATTCCATTCCATTCCATTCCATGGAATTGCATTCCATTCCATTCCATGGAATTCCATTCCATTCCATTCCATTCCATGGAATTCCATTCCATTCCATTCCATTCCATGGAATTCCATTCCATTCCATTCCATTCCATTCCATAGAATTCCATTCCATTCCATTCCATTCCATTGAATTCCGTTCCATTCCATTCCATTCCGTTCCGTTCCGTTCCGTTCCGTTCCGTTGCGTTCCGTTCCGTTCCGTTGTGTTCCGTTCCGTTCTACTCGGGTTGATTCCATTCTATTCCATTCCATTCCAATCCATTCCATTCCATTCCATTGAATTCCATTCCATTCCATTCCATTCCATTCCATTCCATTCCATTCCATTCCATTCCATTCCATTCCATTGCATTCCATTCCATTCCATTCCATTCCATTCCATTCCATTCCATTCCATTGAATTCCATTCCATTCCATTCCATTCCATGGAATTCCGTTCCATTCCATTCCATTCCGTTCCGTTCCGTCCCGTTCCGTTCCGTTCCGTTCCGTTGCGTTCCGTTCCGTTCTACTCGGGTTGATTCCATTCTATTCCATTCCATTCCATTCGATTCCATTCGATTCCATTCGATTCCACTCCATTCCATTCCATAGAATTCCATTCCATTCCATTCCATTCCATTGAATTCCATTCCATTCCATTCCATTCCATTGAATTCCATTCCATTCCATTCCATTCCATTGAATTCCATTCCATTCCATTCCATTCCATTCCATTCCATTCCATTCCATTCCATTCCATTCTACTGGTGTCCATTCCATTCCATTCCATTCCATTCCATTCCATTCCATTCCATTCCATTCCTTTCCATTCCATTGCATTCCATTGCATTCCATTCCATTCCATTCCATTCCATTCCATTCCATTCCACTCCACTCCACTCCACTCCACTCCATTCCACTCCACTCCACTCCGGTACATTCCATTCCATTCCATTCCATTCCATTCCATTCCGTGCTTCTCGGGTACATTCCGTTCCGTTCCATTCCATTCCATTCCATTCCATTCCGTTCCAGTGCACTCTACTCCACTCCACTCCACTCCACTCCACTCCGGTACATTCCATTCCATTCCATTCCATTCCATTTCCATTCCCATTCCATTTCCATTCCCGTTCCATTTCCATTCCCGTTTCTTTTCCATTCCCGTTCCATTTCCATTCCAGTTCCATTACCATTCCCGTTCCATTTCCATTCCCGATCCATTTCCATTCCCGTTCCATTTCCATTCCCGTTCCATTTCCATTCCCGTTCCATTACCATTCCCGTTCCATTTCCGTTCCCGTTCCGTTTCCGTTCCCGTTCCATTTCCGTTCTCGTTCCGTTTCCGTTCCCGTTCCATTTCCATTCCCGTTCCATTTCCGTTCCCGTTCCATTTCCATTCCCGTTCCATTTCCATTCCCTTTCCATTTCCATTTCATTCCATTCCGTTCTGCTCGGGTACATTCCATTCCATTCCATTGCATTCCATTCCGTTCTGCTCCTGTCCATTCCATTCCATTCCATTCCGCTCCATTCCGTTCTACTCGGGTAGATTCCATTCCATTCCATTCCATTCCATTCCATTCCATTCCATTCCATTCCATTCCATTCCATTCCATTCCATTCTACTGGTGTCCATTCCATTCCATTCCATTCTATTCCATTCCATTCCATTCCATTCCATTGCATTCCATTCCATTCCATTCCATTCCGTTCCGTTCTACTCGGTTACATTCCATTCAATTCCATTCCATTCCGTTCTACTCGGGTAGATTCCATTCCATTCCATTCCATTCCTTTCCATTCCATTGCATTCCATTGCATTGCATTGCACTCAATTCCATTCCATTCCATTCCATTCCATTCCATTCCATTCCATTCCGTTCCGTTCAACTCGGTTACATTCCATTCAATTGCATTCCATTCCGTTCTACTCGGTTACATTCCATTCCATTCCATTCCATTCCATTCCAATCCATTCCATTCCATTCCATTCCGTTCTACTCGGGTACATTCCATTCCATTCCATTCCATTCCATTCCATTCCATTCCATTCCATTCCATTCCATTCCATTGCATTCCATTCCATTCCATTCCATTCCATTCCATTCCATTCCATTCCATTGAATTCCATTCCATTCCATTCCATTCCATGGAATTCCGTTCCATTCCATTCCATTCCGTTCCGTTCCGTCCCGTTCCGTTCCGTTCCGTTCCGTTGCGTTCCGTTCCGTTCTACTCGGGTTGATTCCATTCTATTCCATTTCATTCCATTCGATTCCATTCGATTCCATTCGATTCCACTCCATTCCATTCCATAGAATTCCATTCCATTCCGTTCTACTCGGGTACATTCCATTCCATTCCATTGCATTCCATTCCATTCCATTCCATTCCGTTCCGTTCTACTCGGTTACATTCCATTCAATTCCATTCCATTCCGTTCTACTCGGGTAGATTCCATTCCATTCCATTCCATTCCTTTCCATTCCATTGCATTCCATTGCATTGCATTGCACTCAATTCCATTCCATTCCATTCCATTCCATTCCATTCCATTCCATTCCGTTCCGTTCAACTCGGTTACATTCCATTCAATTACATTCCATTCCGTTCTACTCGGTTACATTCCATTCCATTCCATTCCATTCCATTCCAATCCATTCCATTCCATTCCATTCCGTTCTACTCGGGTACATTCCATTCCATTCCATTCCATTCCATTCCATTCCATGCCATTCCGTTCTACTTTGGTACATTCCATTCCATTCCATTCCATTCCATTCCATTCCATTCCATTACATTCCATTCCATTCCATTGAATTCCATTCCATTCCATTGAATTCCATTCCATTCCATTCCATTCCATTGAATTCCGTTCCATTCCATTCCATTCCATTCCATTCCATTGAATTCCATTCCATTCCATTCCATAGAATTCCGTTCCATTCCATTCCATTCCATTCCATTCCATTCCATTCCATTCCATTCCATTCCATTCCATTGAATTCAATTCCATTCCATTCCATTCCTTTCCATTGAATTCCATTCTGTTCCATTCCATTCCTTTGAATTCCGTTCCATTCCATTCCATTCCATTCCTTTCCGTTCCGTTCCGTTCCGTTCCGTTCCGTTGCGTTCCGCTCCGTTCTACTCGGGTTGATTCCATTCTATTCCATTCCATTCCATTCGATCCCATTCGATTCCATTCGATTCCATTCGATTCCATTCGATTCCACTCCATTCCATTCCATAGAATTCCATTCCATTCCATTCCATTTGAATTCCATTCCATTCCATTCCATTCCATTCCATTCCATTGAATTCCATTCCATTCCATTCCATTCCATTGAATTCCGTTCCTTTCCATTCCATTCCGTTCCGTTCCGTTCCGTTCCGTTCCGTTGCGTTCCGTTCCGTTCCGTTGCGTTCCGTTCCGTTCTACTCGGGTTGATTCCATTCTATTCCATTCCATTCCATTCCATTCCATTCCATTCCATTCCATTCCATTCCATTCCATAGAATTCCATTCCATTCCATTCCATTCCATTGAATTCCGTTCCATTCCATTCCATACCCTTCCGTTCCGTCCCGTTCCGTTCCGTTCCGTTCCGTTGCGTGCCGTTCCGTTCTACTCAGGTTGATTACATTCTATTCCATTCCATTCCATTCGATTCCATTCGATTCCATTCGATTCCATTCCATTCCATTCCATGGAATTCCATTCCATTCCATTCCATTCCATTCCATTCCATTCCATTGAATTCCATTCCATTCCATTCCATTCCATTCCATTGAATTCCATTCCATTCCATTCCATAGACTTCCGTTCCATTCCATTCCATTCCATTCCATTCCATTCCATTCCATTGAATTCCATTCCGTTCCATTCCATTCCATTGAATTCCGTTCCATTCCACTCCATTCCATTCCGTTCCGTTCCGTTCCGTTCCGTTCCGTTGCGTTCCGCTCCGTTCTACTCGGGTTGATTCCATTCTATTCCATTCCAGTCCATTCGATCCCATTCGATTCCATTCGATTCCATTCGATTCCATTCGATTCCACTCCATTCCATTCCATAGAATTCCATTCCATTCCATTCCATCCCATTCCATTCCATTGAATTCCATTCCATTCCATTCCATTCCATTCCATGGAATTCCATTCCATTCCATTCCATTCCATTCCATTCCATAGAATTCCATTCCATTCCATTCTATTCCATTGAATTCCGTTCCATTCCATTCCATTCCGTTCCGTTCCGTTCCGTTCCGTTGCGTTCCGTTCCGTTCCGTTGTGTTCCGTTCCTTTCTACTCGGGTTGATTCCATTCTATTCCATTCCATTCCAATCCATTCCATTCCATTCCATTGAATTCCATTCCATTCCATTCCATTCCATTCCATTCCATTCCATTCCATTCCATGGAATTCCATTCCATTCCATTCCATTCCATTCCATTCCATTCCATTGAATTCCATTCCATTCCATTCCATTCCATGGAATTCCGTTCCATTCCATTCCATTCCGTTCCGTTCCGTCCCGTTCCGTTCCGTTCCGTTCCGTTGCGTTCCGTTCCGTTCTACTCGGGTTGATTCCATTCTATTCCATTCCATTCCATTCGATTCCATTCGATTCCATTCGATTCCACTCCATTCCATTCCATAGAATTCCATTCCATTCCATTCTATTCCATTGAATTCCATTCCATTCCATTCCATTCCATTGAATTCCATTCCATTCCATTCCATTCCATTGAATTCCATTCCATTCCATTCCATTCCATTCCATTCCATTCCATTCCATTCTACTGGTGTCCATTCCATTCCATTCCATTCCATTCCATTCCATTCCATTCCATTCCATTCCTTTCCATTCCATTGCATTCCATTGCATTCCATTCCATTCCATTCCATTCCATTCCATTCCATTCCACTCCACTCCACTCCACTCCACTCCATTCCACTCCACTCCACTCCGGTACATTCCATTCCATTCCATTCCATTCCATTCCATTCCGTGCTTCTCGGGTACATTCCGTTCCGTTCCATTCCATTCCATTCCATTCCATTCCGTTCCAGTGCACTCTACTCCACTCCACTCCACTCCACTCCACTCCGGTACATTCCATTCCATTCCATTCCATTCCATTTCCATTCCCATTCCATTTCCATTCCCGTTCCATTTCCATTCCCGTTTCTTTTCCATTCCCGTTCCATTTCCATTCCAGTTCCATTACCATTCCCGTTCCATTTCCATTCCCGATCCATTTCCATTCCCGTTCCATTTCCATTCCCGTTCCATTTCCATTCCCGTTCCATTACCATTCCCGTTCCATTTCCGTTCCCGTTCCGTTTCCGTTCCCGTTCCATTTCCGTTCTCGTTCCGTTTCCATTCCCGTTCCGTTTCCATTCCCGTTCCATTTCCGTTCCCGTTCCATTTCCATTCCCGTTCCATTTCCATTCCCTTTCCATTTCCATTTCATTCCATTCCGTTCTGCTCGGGTACATTCCATTCCATTCCATTGCATTCCATTCCGTTCTGCTCCTGTCCATTCCATTCCATTCCATTCCGTTCCATTCCGTTCTACTCGGGTAGATTCCATTCCATTCCATTCCATTCCATTCCATTCCATTCCATTCCATTCCATTCCATTCCATTCTACTGGTGTCCATTCCATTCCATTCCATTCTATTCCATTCCATTCCATTCCATTCCATTGCATTCCATTCCATTCCATTCCATTCCGTTCCGTTCTACTCGGTTACATTCCATTCAATTCCATTCCATTCCGTTCTACTCGGGTAGATTCCATTCCATTCCATTCCATTCCTTTCCATTCCATTGCATTCCATTGCATTGCATTGCACTCAATTCCATTCCATTCCATTCCATTCCATTCCATTCCATTCCATTCCATTCCATTGAATTCCATTCCATTCCATTCCATTCCATTCCATTCCATTCCATTCCATTCTACTGGTGTCCATTCCATTCCATTCCATTCCATTCCATTCCATTCCTTTCCATTCCATTGCATTCCATTGCATTCCATTCCATTCCATTCCATTCCATTCCATTCCATTCCACTCCACTCCACTCCACTCCACTCCATTCCACTCCACTCCACTCCGGTACATTCCATTCCATTCCATTCCATTCCATTCCATTCCGTGCTTCTCGGGTACATTCCGTTCCGTTCCATTCCATTCCATTCCATTCCATTCCGTTCCAGTGCACTCTACTCCACTCCACTCCACTCCACTCCACTCCGGTACATTCCATTCCATTCCATTCCATTCCATTTCCATTCCCATTCCATTTCCATTCCCGTTCCATTTCCATTCCCGTTTCTTTTCCATTCCCGTTCCATTTCCATTCCAGTTCCATTACCATTCCCGTTCCATTTCCATTCCCGATCCATTTCCATTCCCGTTCCATTTCCATTCCCGTTCCATTTCCATTCCCGTTCCATTACCATTCCCGTTCCATTTCCGTTCCCGTTCCGTTTCCGTTCCCGTTCCATTTCCGTTCTCGTTCCGTTTCCGTTCCCGTTCCATTTCCATTCCCGTTCCATTTCCGTTCCCGTTCCATTTCCGTTCCCGTTCCATTTCCATTCCCTTTCCATTTCCATTTCATTCCATTCCGTTCTGCTCGGGTACATTCCATTCCATTCCATTGCATTCCATTCCGTTCTGCTCCTGTCCATTCCATTCCATTCCATTCCGTTCCATTCCGTTCTACTCGGGTAGATTCCATTCCATTCCATTCCATTCCATTCCATTCCATTCCATTCCATTCCTTTCCATTCCATTGCATTCCATTGCATTCCATTCCATTCCATTCCATTCCATTCCATTCCATTCCACTCCACTCCACTCCACTCCACTCCATTCCACTCCACTCCACTCCGGTACATTCCATTCCATTCCATTCCATTCCATTCCATTCCGTGCTTCTCGGGTACATTCCGTTCCGTTCCATTCCATTCCATTCCATTCCATTCCGTTCCAGTGCACTCTACTCCACTCCACTCCACTCCACTCCACTCCGGTACATTCCATTCCATTCCATTCCATTCCATTTCCATTCCCATTCCATTTCCATTCCCGTTCCATTTCCATTCCCGTTTCTTTTCCATTCCCGTTCCATTTCCATTCCAGTTCCATTACCATTCCCGTTCCATTTCCATTCCCGATCCATTTCCATTCCCATTCCATTTCCATTCCCGTTCCATTTCCATTCCCGTTCCATTACCATTCCCGTTCCATTTCCGTTCCCGTTCCGTTTCCGTTCCCGTTCCATTTCCGTTCTCGTTCCGTTTCCGTTCCCGTTCCATTTCCATTCCCGTTCCATTTCCGTTCCCGTTCCATTTCCATTCCCGTTCCATTTCCATTCCCTTTCCATTTCCATTTCATTCCATTCCGTTCTGCTCGGGTACATTCCATTCCATTCCATTGCATTCCATTCCGTTCTGCTCCTGTCCATTCCATTCCATTCCATTCCGTTCCATTCCGTTCTACTCGGGTAGATTCCATTCCATTCCATTCCATTCCATTCCATTCCATTCCATTCCATTCCATTCCATTCCATTCTACTGGTGTCCATTCCATTCCGTTCCATTCTATTCCATTCCATTCCATTCCAATCCATTGCATTCCATTCCATTCCATTCCATTCCGTTCCGTTCTACTCGGTTACATTCCATTCAATTCCATTCCATTCCGTTCTACTCGGGTAGATTCCATTCCATTCCATTCCATTCCTTTCCATTCCATTGCATTCCATTGCATTGCATTGCACTCAATTCCATTCCATTCCATTCCATTCCATTCCATTCCATTCCATTCCATTGAATTCCATTCCATTCCATTCCATTCCATTCCATTCCATTCCATTCCATTCCATTCCATTCCTTTCCATTCCATTGCATTCCATTGCATTCCATTCCATTCCATTCCATTCCATTCCATTCCATTCCACTCCACTCCACTCCACTCCACTCCATTCCACTCCACTCCACTCCGGTACATTCCATTCCATTCCATTCCATTCCATTCCATTCCGTGCTTCTCGGGTACATTCCGTTCCGTTCCATTCCATTCCATTCCATTCCATTCCGTTCCAGTGCACTCTACTCCACTCCACTCCACTCCACTCCACTCCGGTACATTCCATTCCATTCCATTCCATTCCATTTCCATTCCCATTCCATTTCCATTCCCGTTCCATTTCCATTCCCGTTTCTTTTCCATTCCCGTTCCATTTCCATTCCAGTTCCATTACCATTCCCGTTCCATTTCCATTCCCGATCCATTTCCATTCCCGTTCCATTTCCATTCCCGTTCCATTTCCATTCCCGTTCCATTACCATTCCCGTTCCATTTCCGTTCCCGTTCCGTTTCCGTTCCCGTTCCATTTCCGTTCTCGTTCCGTTTCCGTTCCCGTTCCATTTCCATTCCCGTTCCATTTCCGTTCCCGTTCCATTTCCATTCCCGTTCCATTTCCATTCCCTTTCCATTTCCATTTCATTCCATTCCGTTCTGCTCGGGTACATTCCATTCCATTCCATTGCATTCCATTCCGTTCTGCTCCTGTCCATTCCATTCCATTCCATTCCGTTCCATTCCGTTCTACTCGGGTAGATTCCATTCCATTCCATTCCATTCCATTCCATTCCATTCCATTCCATTCCATTCTACTGGTGTCCATTCCATTCCATTCCATTCTATTCCATTCCATTCCATTCCATTCCATTGCATTCCATTCCATTCCATTCCATTCCGTTCCGTTCTACTCGGTTACATTCCATTCAATTCCATTCCATTCCGTTCTACTCGGGTAGATTCCATTCCATTCCATTCCATTCCTTTCCATTCCATTGCATTCCATTGCATTGCATTGCACTCAATTCCATTCCATTCCATTCCATTCCATTCCATTCCATTCCATTCCGTTCCGTTCAACTCGGTTACATTCCATTCAATTACATTCCATTCCGTTCTACTCGGTTACATTCCATTCCATTCCATTCCATTCCATTCCAATCCATTCCATTCCATTCCATTCCGTTCTACTCGGGTACATTCCATTCCATTCCATTCCATTCCATGCCATTCCGTTCTACTTTGGTACATTCCATTCCATTCCATTCCATTCCATTCCATTCCATTCCATTCCATTACATTCCATTCCATTCCATTGAATTCCATACCATTCCATTGAATTCCATTCCATTCCATTGAATTCCATTCCATTCCATTCCATTCCATTGAATTCCGTTCCATTCCATTCCATTCCATTCCATTCCATTGAATTCCATTCCATTCCATTCCATAGAATTCCGTTCCATTCCATTCCATTCCATTCCATTCCATTCCATTGAATTCAATTCCATTCCATTCCATTCCTTTCCATTGAATTCCATTCTGTTCCATTCCATTCCTTTGAATTCCGTTCCATTCCATTCCATTCCATTCCTTTCCGTTCCGTTCCGTTCCGTTCCGTTCCGTTGCGTTCCGCTCCGTTCTACTCGGGTTGATTCCATTCTATTCCTTTCCATTCCATTCGATCCCATTCGATTCCATTCGATTCCATTCGATTCCATTCGATTCCACTCCATTCCATTCCATAGAATTCCATTCCATTCCATTCCATTTGAATTCCATTCCATTCCATTCCATTCCATTCCATTCCATTCCATTCCATTGAATTCCATTCCATTCCATTCCATTCCATTGAATTCCGTTCCTTTCCATTCCATTCCGTTCCGTTCCGTTCCGTTCCGTTCCGTTGCGTTCCGTTCCGTTCCGTTGCGTTCCGTTCCGTTCTACTCGGGTTGATTCCATTCTATTCCATTCCATTCCATTGCATTCCATTCCATTCCATTCCATTCCATTCCATTGAATTCCATTCCATTCCATTCCATTCCATTGAATTCCGTTCCATTCCATTCCATACCCTTCCGTTCCGTCCCGTTCCGTTCCGTTCCGTTCCGTTGCGTGCCGTTCCGTTCTACTCAGGTTGATTACATTCTATTCCATTCCATTCCATTCGATTCCATTCGATTCCATTCGATTCCATTCCATTCCATTCCATGGAATTCCATTCCATTCCATTCCATGGAATTCCATTCCATTCCATTCCATGGAATTCCATTCCATTCCATTGAATTCCATTCCATTCCATTCCATTCCATTCCATTCCATTCCATTCCATTGAATTCCATTCCGTTCCATTCCATTCCATTGAATTCCGTTCCATTCCACTCCATTCCATTCCGTTCCGTTCCGTTCCGTTCCGTTCCGTTCCGTTGCGTTCCGCTCCGTTCTACTCGGGTTGATTCCATTCTATTCCATTCCAGTCCATTCGATCCCATTCGATTCCATTCGATTCCATTCGATTCCATTCGATTCCACTCCATTCCATTCCATAGAATTCCATTCCATTCCATTCCATCCCATTCCATTCCATTGAATTCCATTCCATTCCATTCCATTCCATTCCATGGAATTCCATTCCATTCCATTCCATTCCATTCCATTCCATAGAATTCCATTCCATTCCATTCCATTCCATTGTATTCCGTTCCATTCCATTCCATTCCGTTCCGTTCTGTTCCGTTCCGTTCCGTTGCGTTCCGTTCCGTTCCGTTGTGTTCCGTTCTGTTCTACTCGGGTTGATTCCATTCTATTCCATTCCATTCCAATCCATTCCATTCCATTCCATTGAATTCCATTCCATTCCATTCCATTCCATTCCATTCCATTCCATTGCATTCCATTCCATTCCATTCCATTCCATTCCATTCCATTGAATTCCATTCCATTCCATTCCATTCCATGGAATTCCGTTCCATTCCATTCCATTCCATGGAATTCCGTTCCATTCCATTCCATTCCGTTCCGTTCCGTCCCGTTCCGTTCCGTTCCGTTCCGTTGCGTTCCGTTCCGTTCTACTCGGGTTGATTCCATTCTATTCCATTCCATTCCATTCGATTCCATTCGATTCCGTTCGATTCCACTCCATTCCATTCCATAGAATTCCATTCCATTCCATTCCATTCCATTGAATTCCATTCCATTCCATTCCATTCCATTGAATTCCATTCCATTCCATTCCATTCCATTCCATTGAATTCCATTCCATTCCATTCCATTCCATTCCATTCCATTCCATTCCATTCCATTCTACTGGTGTCCATTCCATTCCATTCCATTCCATTCCATTCCATTCCTTTCCATTCCATTGCATTCCATTGCATTCCATTCCATTCCATTCCATTCCATTCCATTCCATTCCATTCCACTCCACTCCACTCCACTCCACTCCATTCCACTCCACTCCACTCCGGTACATTCCATTCCATTCCATTCCATTCCGTGCTTCTCGGGTACATTCCGTTCCGTTCCATTCCATTCCATTCCATTCCATTCTGTTCCAGTGCACTCTACTCCACTCCACTCCACTCCACTCCACTCCGGTACATTCCATTCCATTCCATTCCATTCCATTTCCATTCCCATTCCATTTCCATTCCCGTTCCATTTCCATTCCCGTTTCTTTTCCATTCCCGTTCCATTTCCATTCCAGTTCCATTACCATTCCCGTTCCATTTCCATTCCCGATCCATTTCCATTCCCGTTCCATTTCCATTCCCGTTCCATTTCCATTCCCGTTCCATTACCATTCCCGTTCCATTTCCGTTCCCGTTCCGTTTCCGTTCCCGTTCCATTTCCGTTCTCGTTCCGTTTCCGTTCCCGTTCCATTTCCATTCCCGTTCCATTTCCGTTCCCGTTCCATTTCCATTCCCGTTCCATTTCCATTCCCTTTCCATTTCCATTTCATTCCATTCCGTTCTGCTCGGGTACATTCCATTCCATTCCATTGCATTCCATTCCGTTCTGCTCCTGTCCATTCCATTCCATTCCATTCCGTTCCATTCCGTTCTACTCGGGTAGATTCCATTCCATTCCATTCCATTCCATTCCATTCCATTCCATTCCATTCCATTCCATTCCATTCTACTGGTGTCCATTCCATTCCATTCCATTCTATTCCATTCCATTCCATTCCATTCCATTGCATTCCATTCCATTCCATTCCATTCCGTTCCGTTCTACTCGGTTACATTCCATTCAATTCCATTCCATTCCGTTCTACTCGGGTAGATTCCATTCCATTCCATTCCATTCCTTTCCATTCCATTGCATTCCATTGCATTGCATTGCACTCAATTCCATTCCATTCCATTCCATTCCATTCCATTCCATTCCATTCCGTTCCGTTCAACTCGGTTACATTCCATTCAATTCCATTCCATTCCGTTCTACTCGGTTACATTCCATTCCATTCCATTCCATTCCATTCCAATCCATTCCATTCCATTCCATTCCGTTCTACTCGGGTACATTCCATTCCATTCCATTCCATTCCATTCCATTCCATTCCATTCCATTCCATTCCATTCCGTTCTACTTTGGTACATTCCATTCCATTCCATTCCATTCCATTCCATTCCATTCCATTCCATTCCATTCCATTCCATTGCATTCCATTCCATTCCATTCCATTCCATTCCATTCCATTCCATTCCATTGAATTCCATTCCATTCCATTCCATTCCATGGAATTCCGTTCCATTCCATTCCATTCCGTTCCGTTCCGTCCCGTTCCGTTCCGTTCCGTTCCGTTGCGTTCCGTTCCGTTCTACTCGGGTTGATTCCATTCTATTCCATTCCATTCCATTCGATTCCATTCGATTCCATTCGATTCCACTCCATTCCATTCCATAGAATTCCATTCCATTCCATTCCATTCCATAGAATTCCATTCCATTCCATTCCATTCCATTGAATTCCATTCCATTCCATTCCATTCCATTGAATTCCATTCCATTCCATTCCATTCCATTCCATTCCATTCCATTCCATTCCATTCCATTCCATTCTACTGGTGTCCATTCCATTCCATTCCATTCCATTCCATTCCATTCCATTCCATTCCATTCCATTCCACTCCACTCCACTCCACTCCACTCCATTCCACTCCACTCCACTCCGGTACATTCCATTCCATTCCATTCCATTCCATTCCATTCCGTGCTTCTCGGGTACATTCCGTTCCGTTCCATTCCATTCCATTCCATTCCATTCCGTTCCAGTGCACTCTACTCCACTCCACTCCACTCCACTCCACTCCGGTACATTCCATTCCATTCCATTCCATTCCATTTCCATTCCCATTCCATTTCCATTCCCGTTCCATTTCCATTCCCGTTTCTTTTCCATTCCCGTTCCATTTCCATTCCAGTTCCATTACCATTCCCGTTCCATTTCCATTCCCGATCCATTTCCATTCCCGTTCCATTTCCATTCCCGTTCCATTTCCATTCCCGTTCCATTACCATTCCCGTTCCATTTCCGTTCCCGTTCCGTTTCCGTTCCCGTTCCATTTCCGTTCTCGTTCCGTTTCCGTTCCCGTTCCATTTCCATTCCCGTTCCATTTCCGTTCCCGTTCCATTTCCATTCCCGTTCCATTTCCATTCCCTTTCCATTTCCATTTCATTCCATTCCGTTCTGCTCGGGTACATTCCATTCCATTCCATTGCATTCCATTCCGTTCTGCTCCTGTCCATTCCATTCCATTCCATTCCGTTCCATTCCGTTCTACTCGGGTAGATTCCATTCCATTCCATTCCATTCCATTCCATTCCATTCCATTCCATTCTACTGGTGTCCATTCCATTCCATTCCATTCTATTCCATTCCATTCCATTCCATTCCATTGCATTCCATTCCATTCCATTCCATTCCGTTCCGTTCTACTCGGTTACATTACATTCAATTCCATTCCATTCCGTTCTACCCGGGTAGATTCCATTCCATTCCATTCCATTCCTTTCCATTCCATTGCATTCCATTGCATTGCATTGCACTCAATTCCATTCCATTCCATTCCATTCCATTCCATTCCATTCCATTCCGTTCCGTTCAACTCGGTTACATTCCATTCAATTACATTCCATTCCGTTCTACTCGGTTACATTCCATTCCATTCCATTCCATTCCATTCCAATCCATTCCATTCCATTCCATTCCGTTCTACTCGGGTACATTCCATTCCATTCCATTCCATTCCATTCCATTCCATTCCATTCCATTCCATTCCATTCCATTCCATTCCATTCCGTTCTACTTTGGTACATTCCATTCCATTCCATTCCATTCCATTCCATTCCATTCCATTCCTTTCCATTCCATTCCATTCCATTCCATTCCATTCCGTTCTACTCAGGTTGATTCCATTCTATTCCATTCCATTCCATTCCATTCCATTCCATTCCATTCCATTCCATTCGATTCCATTCCATTCCATTCCATTGAATTCCATTCCATTCCATTCCATTCCATTCCATTCCATTGAATTCCATTCCATTCCATTCCATTCCATTCCATTGAATTCCATTCCGTTCCATTCCATTCCATTGAATTCCATTCCATTCCATTCCATTCCATTCCATTCCATTCCATTGAATTCCATTCCATTCCATTCCATTCCATTCCATTCCATCCCATTCCATTCCATTCCATTCCATTCCGTTCTACTCGGGTTGATTCCATTCTATTCCATTCCATTCCATTCGATCCCATTTGATTCCATTCGATTCCATTCAATTCCATTCGATTCCATTCCATTCCACTCCATTCCATTCCATTGAATTCCATTCCATTCCATTCCATTCCATTCCATGGAATTCCATTCCATTCCATTCCATTCCATGGAATTCCATTCCATTCCATTCCATTCCATGGAATTCCATTCCATTCCATTCCATTCCATGGAATTCCATTCCATTCCATTCCATTCCATTCCATTGAATTCCATTCCATTCCATTCCATTCCATTCCATTCCATTGAATTCCGTTCCATTCCATTCCATACCCTTCCGTTCCGTCCCGTTCCGTTCCGTTCCGTTCCGTTGCGTGCCGTTCCGTTCTACTCAGGTTGATTACATTCTATTCCATTCCATTCCATTCGATTCCATTCGATTCCAATCGATTCCATTCGATTGCATTCGATTCCATTCGTTGCCATTCCATTCCATTCCATTGAATTCCATTCCGGTCCATTCCATTCCATTCCATTCCATTGAATTCCATTCCATTCCATTCCATTCCTTTCCATTCCATTGAATTCCATTCCATTGCATTCCATTCCATTCCATTCCATTGAATTCCATTCCATTCCATTCCATTCCATTCCATTGAATTCCATTCCATTCCATTCCATAGAATTCCGTTCCATTCCATTCCATTCCATTCCATTCCATTCCATTCCATTGAATTCCATTCCGTTCCATTCCATTCCATTGAATTCCGTTCCATTCCACTCCATTCCATTCCGTTCCATTCCGTTCCGTTCCGTTCCGTTCCGTTGCGTTCCGCTCCGTTCTACTCGGGTTGATTCCATTCTATTCCATTCCAGTCCATTCGATCCCATTCGATTCCATTCGATTCCATTCGATTCCATTCGATTCCACTCCATTCCATTCCATAGAATTCCATTCCATTCCATTCCACCCCATTCCATTCCATTGAATTCCATTCCATTCCATTCCATTCCATTCCATTCCATTCAATTCCATTGAATTCCATTCCATTCCATTCCATTCCATGGAATTCCATTCCATTCCATTCCATTCCATGGAATTCCATTCCATTCCATTCCATTCCATGGAATTCCATTCCATTCCATTCCATTCCATTCCATTCCATAGAATTCCATTCCATTCCATTCCATTCCATTGAATTCCGTTCCATTCCATTCCATTCCATTCCGTTCCGTTCCGTTCCGTTCCGTTGCGTTCCGTTCCGTTCCGTTGTGTTCCGTTCCGTTCTACTCGGGTTGATTCCATTCTATTCCATTCCATTCCAATCCATTCCATTCCATTCCATTGAATTCCATTCCAATGAATTCCATTCCATTCCATTCCATTCCATTCCATTGAATTCCATTCCATTCCATTCCATTCCATGGAATTCCGTTCCATTCCATTCCATTCCGTTCCGTTCCGTCCCGTTCCGTTCCGTTCCGTTCCGTTGCGTTCCGTTCCGTTCTACTCGGGTTGATTCCATTCTATTCCATTCCATTCCATTCGATTCCATTCGATTCCATTCGATTCCACGCCATTCCATTCCATAGAATTCCATTCCATTCCATTCCATTCCATAGAATTCCATTCCATTCCATTCCATTCCATGGAATTCCATTCCATTCCATTCCATTCCATTGAATTCCATTCCATTCCATTCCATTCCATTCCATTCCATTCCATTCCATTCTACTGGTGTCCATTCCATTCCATTCCATTCCATTCCATTCCATTCCATTCCATTCCATTCCTTTCCATTCCATTGCATTCCATTGCATTCCATTCCATTCCATTCCATTCCATTCCATTCCATTCCACTCCACTCCACTCCACTCCACTCCATTCCACTCCACTCCACTCCGGTACATTCCATTCCATTCCATTCCATTCCATTCCATTCCATTCCGTGCTTCTCGGGTACATTCCGTTCCGTTCCATTCCATTCCATTCCATTCCATTCCATTCCGTTCCAGTGCACTCTACTCCACTCCACTCCACTCCACTCCACTCCGGTACATTCCATTCCATTCCATTCCATTCCATTTCCATTCCCATTCCATTTCCATTCCCGTTCCATTTCCATTCCCGTTTCTTTTCCATTCCCGTTCCATTTCCATTCCAGTTCCATTACCATTCCCGTTCCATTTCCATTCCCGATCCATTTCCATTCCCGTTCCATTTCCATTCCCGTTCCATTTCCATTCCCGTTCCATTACCATTCCCGTTCCATTTCCGTTCCCGTTCCGTTTCCGTTCCCGTTCCATTTCCGTTGTCGTTCCGTTTCCGTTCCCGTTCCTTTTCCATTCCCGTTCCATTTCCGTTCCCGTTCCATTTCCATTCCCGTTCCATTTCCATTCCCTTTCCATTTCCATTTCATTCCATTCCGTTCTGCTCGGGTACATTCCATTCCATTCCATTGCATTCCATTCCGTTCTGCTCCTGTCCATTCCATTCCATTCCATTCCGTTCCATTCCATTCTACTCGGGTAGATTCCATTCCATTCCATTCCATTCCATTCCATTCCATTCCATTCCATTCTACTGGTGTCCATTCCATTCCATTCCATTCTATTCCATTCCATTCCATTCCATTCCATTGCATTCCATTCCATTCCATTCCATTCCGTTCCGTTCTACTCGGTTACATTCCATTCAATTCCATTCCATTCCGTTCTACTCGGGTAGATTCCATTCCATTCCATTCCATTCCTTTCCATTCCATTGCATTCCATTGCATTGCATTGCACTCAATTCCATTCCATTCCATTCCATTCCATTCCATTCCATTCCATTCCATTCCGTTCCGTTCAACTCGGTTACATTCCATTCAATTACATTCCATTCCGTTCTACTCGGTTACATTCCATTCCATTCCATTCCATTCCATTCCAATCCATTCCATTGAATTCCATTCCATTCCATTCCATTCCATTCCATTCCATTCCATTCCATTCCATTCTACTGGTGTCCATTCCATTCCATTCCATTCCATTCCATTCCATTCCATTCCTTTCCATTCCATTGCATTCCATTGCATTCCATTCCATTCCATTCCATTCCATTCCATTCCATTCCATTCCACTCCACTCCACTCCACTCCACTCCATTCCACTCCACTCCACTCCGGTACATTCCATTCCATTCCATTCCATTCCATTCCATTCCGTGCTTCTCGGGTACATTCCGTTCCGTTCCATTCCATTCCATTCCATTCCATTCCGTTCCGTTCCAGTGCACTCTACTCCACTCCACTCCACTCCACTCCACTCCGGTACATTCCATTCCATTCCATTCCATTCCATTTCCATTCCCATTCCATTTCCATTCCCGTTCCATTTCCATTCCCGTTTCTTTTCCATTCCCGTTCCATTTCCATTCCAGTTCCATTACCATTCCCGTTCCATTTCCATTCCCGATCCATTTCCATTCCCGTTCCATTTCCATTCCCGTTCCATTTCCATTCCCGTTCCATTACCATTCCCGTTCCATTTCCGTTCCCGTTCCGTTTCCGTTCCCGTTCCATTTCCGTTGTCGTTCCGTTTCCGTTCCCGTTCCTTTTCCATTCCCGTTCCATTTCCGTTCCCGTTCCATTTCCATTCCCGTTCCATTTCCATTCCCTTTCCATTTCCATTTCATTCCATTCCGTTATGCTCGGGTACATTCCATTCCATTCCATTGCATTCCATTCCGTTCTGCTCCTGTCCATTCCATTCCAATCCATTCCGTTCCATTCCATTCTACTCGGGTAGATTCCATTCCATTCCATTCCATTCCATTCCATTCCATTCCATTCCATTCTACTGGTGTCCATTCCATTCCATTCCATTCTATTCCATTCCATTCCATTCCATTCCATTGCATTCCATTCCATTCCATTCCATTCCGTTCCGTTCTACTCGGTTACATTCCATTCAATTCCATTCCATTCCGTTCTACTCGGGTAGATTCCATTCCATTCCATTCCATTCCTTTCCATTCCATTGCATTCCATTGCATTGCATTGCACTCAATTCCATTCCATTCCATTCCATTCCATTCCATTCCATTCCATTCCGTTCCGTTCAACTCGGTTACATTCCATTCAATTACATTCCATTCCGTTCTACTCGGTTACATTCCATTCCATTCCATTCCATTCCATTCCAATCCATTCCATTCCATTCCATTCTGTTCTACTCGGGTACATTCCATTCCATTCCATTCCATTCCATTCCATTCCATTCCATTCCATTCCGTTCTACTTTGGTACATTCCATTCCATTCCATTCCATTCCATTCCATTACATTCCATTCCATTCCATTCCGTTCTACTCAGGTTGATTCCATTCTATTCCATTCCATTCCATTCCATTCCATTCCATTCCATTCCATTCCATTCCATTCCATTCGATTCCATTCCATTCCATTCCATTGAATTCCATTCCATTCCATTCCATTCCATTCCATGGAATTCCATTCCGTTCCATTCCATTCCATTGAATTCCATTCCATTCCATTCCATTCCATTCCATTCCATTCCATTCCATTCCATTCTACTGGTGTCCATTCCATTCCATTCCATTCCATTCCATTCCATTCCATTCCTTTCCATTCCATTGCATTCCATTGCATTCCATTCCATTCCATTCCATTCTATTCCACTCCACTCCACTCCACTCCACTCCACTCCATTCCACTCCACACCGGTACATTCCATTCCATTCCATTCCATTCCATTCCATTCCGTGCTTCTCGGGTACATTCCGTTCCGTTCCATTCCATTCCATTCCATTCCATTCCGTTCCAGTGCACTCTACTCCACTCCACTCCACTCCACTCCACTCCGGTACATTCCATTCCATTCCATTCCATTCCATTTCCATTCCCATTCCATTTCCAATCCCGTTCCATTTCCATTCCCGTTTCTTTTCCATTCCCGTTCCATTTCCATTCCAGTTCCATTACCATTCCCGTTCCATTTCCATTCCCGATCCATTTCCATTCCCGTTCCATTTCCGTTCCCGTTCCATTTCCATTCCCGTTCCATTTCCATTCCCTTTCCATTTCCATTTCATACCATTCCGTTCTGCTCGGGTACATTCCATTCCATTCCATTGCATTCCATTCCGTTCTGCTCCTGTCCATTCCATTCCATTCCATTCCCTTCCATTCCGTTCTACTCGGGTAGATTCCATTCCATTCCATTCCATTCCATTCCATTCCATTCCATTCCATTCCATTCCATTCCATTCTACTGGTGTCCATTCCATTCCATTCCATTCTATTCCATTCCATTCCATTCCATTCCATTGCATTCCATTCCATTCCATTCCATTCCGTTCCGTTCTACTCGGTTACATTCCATTCAATTCCATTCCATTCCGTTCTACTCGGGTAGATTCCATTCCATTCCATTCCATTCCTTTCCATTCCATTGCATTCCATTGCATTGCATTGCACTCAATTCCATTCCATTCCATTCCATTCCATTCCATTCCATTCCATTCCATTCCATTCCATTCCATTCCATTGAATTCCATTCCATTCCATTCCATTCCATGGAATTCCGTTCCATTCCATTCCATTCCGTTCCGTTCCGTCCCGTTCCGTTCCGTTCCGTTCCGTTGCGTTCCGTTCCGTTCTACTCGGGTTGATTCCATTCTATTCCATTCCATTCCATTCGAGTCCATTCGATTCCATTCGATTCCACTCCATTCCATTCCATAGAATTCCATTCCATTCCATTCCATTCCATTGAATTCCATTCCATTCCATTCCATTCCATTGAATTCCATTCCATTCCATTCCATTCCATTTCATTCCATTCCATTCCATTCCATTCTACTGGTGTCCATTCCATTCCATTCCATTCCATTCCATTCCTTTCCATTCCCTTGCATTCCATTCCATTCCATTCCATTCCATTCCATTCCATTCCACTCCACTCCACTCCACTCCACTCCATTCCACTCCACTCCACTCCGGTACATGCCATTCCATTCCATTCCATTCCATTCCATTCCGTGCTTCTCGGGTACATTCCGTTCCGTTCCATTCCATTCCATTCCATTCCATTCCGTTCCAGTGCACTCTACTCCACTCCACTCCACTCCACTCCACTCCATTCCACTCCACACCGGTACATTCCATTCCATTCCATTCCATTCCATTCCATTCCGTGCTTCTCGGGTACATTCCGTTCCGTTCCATTCCATTCCATTCCATTCCATTCCGTTCCAGTGCACTCTACTCCACTCCACTCCACTCCACTCCACTCCGGTACATTCCATTCCATTCCATTCCATTCCATTTCCATTCCCATTCCATTTCCATTCCCGTTCCATTTCCATTCCCGTTTCTTTTCCATTCCCGTTCCATTTCCATTCCAGTTCCATTACCATTCCCGTTCCATTTCCATTCCCGATCCATTTCCATTCCCGTTCCATTTCCGTTCCCGTTCCATTTCCATTCCCGTTCCATTTCCATTCCCTTTCCATTTCCATTTCATACCATTCCGTTCTGCTCGGGTACATTCCATTCCATTCCATTGCATTCCATTCCGTTCTGCTCCTGTCCATTCCATTCCATTCCATTCCGTTCCATTCCGTTCTACTCGGGTAGATTCCATTCCATTCCATTCCATTCCATTCCATTCCATTCCATTCCATTCCATTCCATTCTACTGGTGTCCATTCCATTCCATTCCATTCTATTCCATTCCATTCCATTCCATTCCATTGCATTCCATTCCATTCCATTCCATTCCGTTCCGTTCTACTCGGTTACATTCCATTCAATTCCATTCCATTCCGTTCTACTCGGGTAGATTCCATTCCATTCCATTCCATTCCTTTCCATTCCATTGCATTCCATTGCATTGCATTGCACTCAATTCCATTCCATTCCATTCCATTCCATTCCATTCCATTCCGTTCCGTTCAACTCGGTTACATTCCATTCAATTACATTCCATTCCGTTCTACTCGGTTCCATTCCATTCCATTCCATTCCATTCCATTCCAATCCATTCCATTCCATTCCATTCCGTTCTACTCGGGTACATTCAATTCCATTCCATTCCATTCCATTCCATTCCATTCCATTCCGTTCTACTTTGGTACATTCCATTCCATTCCATTCCATTCCATTCCATTCCATTCCATTGAATTCCATTCCATTCCATTGAATTCCATTCCATTCCATTCCATTCCATTGAATTCCGTTCCATTCCATTCCATTCCATTCCATTCCATTGAATTCCATTCCATTCCATTCCATAGGATTCCGTTCCATTCCATTCCATTCCATTCCATTCCATTCCATTGAATTCAATTCCATTCCATTCCATTCCTTTCCATTGAATTCCATTCTGTTCCATTCCATTCCTTTGAATTCCGTTCCATTCCATTCCATTCCATTCCTTTCCGTTCCGTTCCGTTCCGTTCCGTTGCGTTCCGCTCCGTTCTACTCGGGTTGATTCCATTCTATTCCATTCCATTCCATTCGATCCCATTCGATTCCATTCGATTCCATTCGATTCCATTCGATTCCACTCCATTCCATTCCATAGAATTCCATTCCATTCCATTCCATTTGAATTCCATTCCATTCCATTCCATTCCATTCCATTCCATTCCATTCCATTGAATTCCATTCCATTCCATTCCATTCCATTGAATTCCGTTCCTTTCCATTCCATTCCGTTCCGTTCCGTTCCGTTCCGTTCCGTTGCGTTCCGTTCCGTTCCGTTGCGTTCCGTTCCGTTCTACTCGGGTTGATTCCATTCTATTCCATTCCATTCCATTCCATTCCATTCCATTCCATTCCATTCCATTCCATTCCATTCCATTGAATTCCATTCCATTCCATTCCATAGAATTCCGTTCCATTCCATTCCATTCCATTCCATTCCATTCCATTCCATTCCATTGAATTCCATTCCGTTCCATTCCATTCCATTGAATTCCGTTCCATTCCACTCCATTCCATTCCGTTCCGTTCCGTTCCGTTCCGTTCCGTTCCATTGCGTTCCGCTCCGTTCTACTCGGGTTGATTCCATTCTATTCCATTCCAGTCCATTCGATCCCATTCGATTCCATTCGATTCCATTCGATTCCATTCGATTCCACTCCATTCCATTCCATAGAATTCCATTCCATTCCATTCCACCCCATTCCATTCCATTGAATTCCATTCCATTCCATTCCATTCCATTCCATTCAATTCCATTGAATTCCATTCCATTCCATTCCATTCCATTCCATTCCATAGAATTCCATTCCATTCCATTCCATTCCATTGAATTCCGTTCCATTCCATTCCATTTCCATTCCCGTTCCATTTCCATTCCCGTTCCATTACCATTCCCGTTCCATTTCCGTTCCCGTTCCGTTTCCGTTCCCGTTCCATTTCCGTTCTCGTTCCGTTTCCATTCCCGTTCCGTTTCCATTCCCGTTCCATTTCCGTTCCCGTTCCATTTCCATTCCCGTTCCATTTCCATTCCCTTTCCATTTCCATTTCATTCCATTCCGTTCTGCTCGGGTACATTCCATTCCATTCCATTGCATTCCATTCCGTTCTGCTCCTGTCCATTCCATTCCATTCCATTCCGTTCCATTCCGTTCTACTCGGGTAGATTCCATTCCATTCCATTCCATTCCATTCCATTCCATTCCATTCCATTCCATTCCATTCCATTCTACTGGTGTCCATTCCATTCCATTCCATTCTATTCCATTCCATTCCATTCCATTCCATTGCATTCCATTCCATTCCATTCCATTCCGTTCCGTTCTACTCGGTTACATTCCATTCAATTCCATTCCATTCCGTTCTACTCGGGTAGATTCCATTCCATTCCATTCCATTCCTTTCCATTCCATTGCATTCCATTGCATTGCATTGCACTCAATTCCATTCCATTCCATTCCATTCCATTCCATTCCATTCCATTCCATTCCATTGAATTCCATTCCATTCCATTCCATTCCATTCCATTCCATTCCATTCCATTCTACTGGTGTCCATTCCATTCCATTCCATTCCATTCCATTCCATTCCTTTCCATTCCATTGCATTCCATTGCATTCCATTCCATTCCATTCCATTCCATTCCATTCCATTCCACTCCACTCCACTCCACTCCACTCCATTCCACTCCACTCCACTCCGGTACATTCCATTCCATTCCATTCCATTCCATTCCATTCCGTGCTTCTCGGGTACATTCCGTTCCGTTCCATTCCATTCCATTCCATTCCATTCCGTTCCAGTGCACTCTACTCCACTCCACTCCACTCCACTCCACTCCGGTACATTCCATTCCATTCCATTCCATTCCATTTCCATTCCCATTCCATTTCCATTCCCGTTCCATTTCCATTCCCGTTTCTTTTCCATTCCCGTTCCATTTCCATTCCAGTTCCATTACCATTCCCGTTCCATTTCCATTCCCGATCCATTTCCATTCCCGTTCCATTTCCATTCCCGTTCCATTTCCATTCCCGTTCCATTACCATTCCCGTTCCATTTCCGTTCCCGTTCCGTTTCCGTTCCCGTTCCATTTCCGTTCTCGTTCCGTTTCCGTTCCCGTTCCATTTCCATTCCCGTTCCATTTCCGTTCCCGTTCCATTTCCGTTCCCGTTCCATTTCCATTCCCTTTCCATTTCCATTTCATTCCATTCCGTTCTGCTCGGGTACATTCCATTCCATTCCATTGCATTCCATTCCGTTCTGCTCCTGTCCATTCCATTCCATTCCATTCCGTTCCATTCCGTTCTACTCGGGTAGATTCCATTCCATTCCATTCCATTCCATTCCATTCCATTCCATTCCATTCCTTTCCATTCCATTGCATTCCATTGCATTCCATTCCATTCCATTCCATTCCATTCCATTCCATTCCACTCCACTCCACTCCACTCCACTCCATTCCACTCCACTCCACTCCGGTACATTCCATTCCATTCCATTCCATTCCATTCCATTCCGTGCTTCTCGGGTACATTCCGTTCCGTTCCATTCCATTCCATTCCATTCCATTCCGTTCCAGTGCACTCTACTCCACTCCACTCCACTCCACTCCACTCCGGTACATTCCATTCCATTCCATTCCATTCCATTTCCATTCCCATTCCATTTCCATTCCCGTTCCATTTCCATTCCCGTTTCTTTTCCATTCCCGTTCCATTTCCATTCCAGTTCCATTACCATTCCCGTTCCATTTCCATTCCCGATCCATTTCCATTCCCATTCCATTTCCATTCCCGTTCCATTTCCATTCCCGTTCCATTACCATTCCCGTTCCATTTCCGTTCCCGTTCCGTTTCCGTTCCCGTTCCATTTCCGTTCTCGTTCCGTTTCCGTTCCCGTTCCATTTCCATTCCCGTTCCATTTCCGTTCCCGTTCCATTTCCATTCCCGTTCCATTTCCATTCCCTTTCCATTTCCATTTCATTCCATTCCGTTCTGCTCGGGTACATTCCATTCCATTCCATTGCATTCCATTCCGTTCTGCTCCTGTCCATTCCATTCCATTCCATTCCGTTCCATTCCGTTCTACTCGGGTAGATTCCATTCCATTCCATTCCATTCCATTCCATTCCATTCCATTCCATTCCATTCCATTCCATTCTACTGGTGTCCATTCCATTCCGTTCCATTCTATTCCATTCCATTCCATTCCAATCCATTGCATTCCATTCCATTCCATTCCATTCCGTTCCGTTCTACTCGGTTACATTCCATTCAATTCCATTCCATTCCGTTCTACTCGGGTAGATTCCATTCCATTCCATTCCATTCCTTTCCATTCCATTGCATTCCATTGCATTGCATTGCACTCAATTCCATTCCATTCCATTCCATTCCATTCCATTCCATTCCATTCCGTTCCGTTCAACTCGGTTACATTCCATTCAATTACATTCCATTCCGTTCTACTCGGTTACATTCCATTCCATTCCATTCCATTCCATTCCAATCCATTCCATTCCATTCCATTCCGTTCTACTCGGGTACATTCCATTCCATTCCATTCCATTCCATTCCATTCCATGCCATTCCGTTCTACTTTGGTACATTCCATTCCATTCCATTCCATTCCATTCCATTCCATTCCATTACATTCCATTCCATTCCATTGAATTCCATTCCATTCCATTGAATTCCATTCCATTCCATTCCATTCCATTGAATTCCGTTCCATTCCATTCCATTCCATTCCATTCCATTGAATTCCATTCCATTCCATTCCATAGAATTCCGTTCCATTCCATTCCATTCCATTCCATTCCATTCCATTCCATTCCATTCCATTCCATTCCATTGAATTCAATTCCATTCCATTCCATTCCTTTCCATTGAATTCCATTCTGTTCCATTCCATTCCTTTGAATTCCGTTCCATTCCATTCCATTCCATTCCTTTCCGTTCCGTTCCGTTCCGTTCCGTTCCGTTGCGTTCCGCTCCGTTCTACTCGGGTTGATTCCATTCTATTCCATTCCATTCCATTCGATCCCATTCGATTCCATTCGATTCCATTCGATTCCATTCGATTCCACTCCATTCCATTCCATAGAATTCCATTCCATTCCATTCCATTTGAATTCCATTCCATTCCATTCCATTCCATTCCATTCCATTGAATTCCATTCCATTCCATTCCATTCCATTGAATTCCGTTCCTTTCCATTCCATTCCGTTCCGTTCCGTTCCGTTCCGTTCCGTTGCGTTCCGTTCCGTTCCGTTGCGTTCCGTTCCGTTCTACTCGGGTTGATTCCATTCTATTCCATTCCATTCCATTCCATTCCATTCCATTCCATTCCATTCCATTCCATTCCATAGAATTCCATTCCATTCCATTCCATTCCATTGAATTCCGTTCCATTCCATTCCATACCCTTCCGTTCCGTCCCGTTCCGTTCCGTTCCGTTCCGTTGCGTGCCGTTCCGTTCTACTCAGGTTGATTACATTCTATTCCATTCCATTCCATTCGATTCCATTCGATTCCATTCGATTCCATTCCATTCCATTCCATGGAATTCCATTCCATTCCATTCCATTCCATTCCATTCCATTCCATTGAATTCCATTCCATTCCATTCCATTCCATTCCATTGAATTCCATTCCATTCCATTCCATAGACTTCCGTTCCATTCCATTCCATTCCATTCCATTCCATTCCATTCCATTGAATTCCATTCCGTTCCATTCCATTCCATTGAATTCCGTTCCATTCCACTCCATTCCATTCCGTTCCGTTCCGTTCCGTTCCGTTCCGTTGCGTTCCGCTCCGTTCTACTCGGGTTGATTCCATTCTATTCCATTCCAGTCCATTCGATCCCATTCGATTCCATTCGATTCCATTCGATTCCATTCGATTCCACTCCATTCCATTCCATAGAATTCCATTCCATTCCATTCCATCCCATTCCATTCCATTGAATTCCATTCCATTCCATTCCATTCCATTCCATGGAATTCCATTCCATTCCATTCCATTCCATTCCATTCCATAGAATTCCATTCCATTCCATTCTATTCCATTGAATTCCGTTCCATTCCATTCCATTCCGTTCCGTTCCGTTCCGTTCCGTTGCGTTCCGTTCCGTTCCGTTGTGTTCCGTTCCTTTCTACTCGGGTTGATTCCATTCTATTCCATTCCATTCCAATCCATTCCATTCCATTCCATTGAATTCCATTCCATTCCATTCCATTCCATTCCATTCCATTCCATTCCATTCCATGGAATTCCATTCCATTCCATTCCATTCCATTCCATTCCATTCCATTGAATTCCATTCCATTCCATTCCATTCCATGGAATTCCGTTCCATTCCATTCCATTCCGTTCCGTTCCGTCCCGTTCCGTTCCGTTCCGTTCCGTTGCGTTCCGTTCCGTTCTACTCGGGTTGATTCCATTCTATTCCATTCCATTCCATTCGATTCCATTCGATTCCATTCGATTCCACTCCATTCCATTCCATAGAATTCCATTCCATTCCATTCTATTCCATTGAATTCCATTCCATTCCATTCCATTCCATTGAATTCCATTCCATTCCATTCCATTCCATTGAATTCCATTCCATTCCATTCCATTCCATTCCATTCCATTCCATTCCATTCTACTGGTGTCCATTCCATTCCATTCCATTCCATTCCATTCCATTCCATTCCATTCCATTCCTTTCCATTCCATTGCATTCCATTGCATTCCATTCCATTCCATTCCATTCCATTCCATTCCATTCCACTCCACTCCACTCCACTCCACTCCATTCCACTCCACTCCACTCCGGTACATTCCATTCCATTCCATTCCATTCCATTCCATTCCGTGCTTCTCGGGTACATTCCGTTCCGTTCCATTCCATTCCATTCCATTCCATTCCGTTCCAGTGCACTCTACTCCACTCCACTCCACTCCACTCCACTCCGGTACATTCCATTCCATTCCATTCCATTCCATTTCCATTCCCATTCCATTTCCATTCCCGTTCCATTTCCATTCCCGTTTCTTTTCCATTCCCGTTCCATTTCCATTCCAGTTCCATTACCATTCCCGTTCCATTTCCATTCCCGATCCATTTCCATTCCCGTTCCATTTCCATTCCCGTTCCATTTCCATTCCCGTTCCATTACCATTCCCGTTCCATTTCCGTTCCCGTTCCGTTTCCGTTCCCGTTCCATTTCCGTTCTCGTTCCGTTTCCATTCCCGTTCCGTTTCCATTCCCGTTCCATTTCCGTTCCCGTTCCATTTCCATTCCCGTTCCATTTCCATTCCCTTTCCATTTCCATTTCATTCCATTCCGTTCTGCTCGGGTACATTCCATTCCATTCCATTGCATTCCATTCCGTTCTGCTCCTGTCCATTCCATTCCATTCCATTCCGTTCCATTCCGTTCTACTCGGGTAGATTCCATTCCATTCCATTCCATTCCATTCCATTCCATTCCATTCCATTCCATTCCATTCCATTCTACTGGTGTCCATTCCATTCCATTCCATTCTATTCCATTCCATTCCATTCCATTCCATTGCATTCCATTCCATTCCATTCCATTCCGTTCCGTTCTACTCGGTTACATTCCATTCAATTCCATTCCATTCCGTTCTACTCGGGTAGATTCCATTCCATTCCATTCCATTCCTTTCCATTCCATTGCATTCCATTGCATTGCATTGCACTCAATTCCATTCCATTCCATTCCATTCCATTCCATTCCATTCCATTCCATTCCATTGAATTCCATTCCATTCCATTCCATTCCATTCCATTCCATTCCATTCCATTCTACTGGTGTCCATTCCATTCCATTCCATTCCATTCCATTCCATTCCTTTCCATTCCATTGCATTCCATTGCATTCCATTCCATTCCATTCCATTCCATTCCATTCCATTCCACTCCACTCCACTCCACTCCACTCCATTCCACTCCACTCCACTCCGGTACATTCCATTCCATTCCATTCCATTCCATTCCATTCCGTGCTTCTCGGGTACATTCCGTTCCGTTCCATTCCATTCCATTCCATTCCATTCCGTTCCAGTGCACTCTACTCCACTCCACTCCACTCCACTCCACTCCGGTACATTCCATTCCATTCCATTCCATTCCATTTCCATTCCCATTCCATTTCCATTCCCGTTCCATTTCCATTCCCGTTTCTTTTCCATTCCCGTTCCATTTCCATTCCAGTTCCATTACCATTCCCGTTCCATTTCCATTCCCGATCCATTTCCATTCCCGTTCCATTTCCATTCCCGTTCCATTTCCATTCCCGTTCCATTACCATTCCCGTTCCATTTCCGTTCCCGTTCCGTTTCCGTTCCCGTTCCATTTCCGTTCTCGTTCCGTTTCCGTTCCCGTTCCATTTCCATTCCCGTTCCATTTCCGTTCCCGTTCCATTTCCGTTCCCGTTCCATTTCCATTCCCTTTCCATTTCCATTTCATTCCATTCCGTTCTGCTCGGGTACATTCCATTCCATTCCATTGCATTCCATTCCGTTCTGCTCCTGTCCATTCCATTCCATTCCATTCCGTTCCATTCCGTTCTACTCGGGTAGATTCCATTCCATTCCATTCCATTCCATTCCATTCCATTCCATTCCATTCCTTTCCATTCCATTGCATTCCATTGCATTCCATTCCATTCCATTCCATTCCATTCCATTCCATTCCACTCCACTCCACTCCACTCCACTCCATTCCACTCCACTCCACTCCGGTACATTCCATTCCATTCCATTCCATTCCATTCCATTCCGTGCTTCTCGGGTACATTCCGTTCCGTTCCATTCCATTCCATTCCATTCCATTCCGTTCCAGTGCACTCTACTCCACTCCACTCCACTCCACTCCACTCCGGTACATTCCATTCCATTCCATTCCATTCCATTTCCATTCCCATTCCATTTCCATTCCCGTTCCATTTCCATTCCCGTTTCTTTTCCATTCCCGTTCCATTTCCATTCCAGTTCCATTACCATTCCCGTTCCATTTCCATTCCCGATCCATTTCCATTCCCATTCCATTTCCATTCCCGTTCCATTTCCATTCCCGTTCCATTACCATTCCCGTTCCATTTCCGTTCCCGTTCCGTTTCCGTTCCCGTTCCATTTCCGTTCTCGTTCCGTTTCCGTTCCCGTTCCATTTCCATTCCCGTTCCATTTCCGTTCCCGTTCCATTTCCATTCCCGTTCCATTTCCATTCCCTTTCCATTTCCATTTCATTCCATTCCGTTCTGCTCGGGTACATTCCATTCCATTCCATTGCATTCCATTCCGTTCTGCTCCTGTCCATTCCATTCCATTCCATTCCGTTCCATTCCGTTCTACTCGGGTAGATTCCATTCCATTCCATTCCATTCCATTCCATTCCATTCCATTCCATTCCATTCCATTCCATTCTACTGGTGTCCATTCCATTCCGTTCCATTCTATTCCATTCCATTCCATTCCAATCCATTGCATTCCATTCCATTCCATTCCATTCCGTTCCGTTCTACTCGGTTACATTCCATTCAATTCCATTCCATTCCGTTCTACTCGGGTAGATTCCATTCCATTCCATTCCATTCCTTTCCATTCCATTGCATTCCATTGCATTGCATTGCACTCAATTCCATTCCATTCCATTCCATTCCATTCCATTCCATTCCATTCCATTGAATTCCATTCCATTCCATTCCATTCCATTCCATTCCATT
The DNA here is from genome assembly GCF_029281585.2 of Gorilla gorilla gorilla. Classification (NCBI taxonomy): domain Eukaryota; kingdom Metazoa; phylum Chordata; class Mammalia; order Primates; family Hominidae; genus Gorilla; species Gorilla gorilla. The sequence continues at coordinate 7,773,036 of NC_073240.2, read as the reverse complement.
CCATTCCATTCCATTCCATTCCTTTCCATTCCATTGCATTCCATTGCATTCCATTCCATTCCATTCCATTCCATTCCATTCCATTCCACTCCACTCCACTCCACTCCACTCCATTCCACTCCACTCCACTCCGGTACATTCCATTCCATTCCATTCCATTCCATTCCATTCCGTGCTTCTCGGGTACATTCCGTTCCGTTCCATTCCATTCCATTCCATTCCATTCCGTTCCAGTGCACTCTACTCCACTCCACTCCACTCCACTCCACTCCGGTACATTCCATTCCATTCCATTCCATTCCATTTCCATTCCCATTCCATTTCCATTCCCGTTCCATTTCCATTCCCGTTTCTTTTCCATTCCCGTTCCATTTCCATTCCAGTTCCATTACCATTCCCGTTCCATTTCCATTCCCGATCCATTTCCATTCCCGTTCCATTTCCATTCCCGTTCCATTTCCATTCCCGTTCCATTACCATTCCCGTTCCATTTCCGTTCCCGTTCCGTTTCCGTTCCCGTTCCATTTCCGTTCTCGTTCCGTTTCCGTTCCCGTTCCATTTCCATTCCCGTTCCATTTCCGTTCCCGTTCCATTTCCATTCCCGTTCCATTTCCATTCCCTTTCCATTTCCATTTCATTCCATTCCGTTCTGCTCGGGTACATTCCATTCCATTCCATTGCATTCCATTCCGTTCTGCTCCTGTCCATTCCATTCCATTCCATTCCGTTCCATTCCGTTCTACTCGGGTAGATTCCATTCCATTCCATTCCATTCCATTCCATTCCATTCCATTCCATTCCATTCTACTGGTGTCCATTCCATTCCATTCCATTCTATTCCATTCCATTCCATTCCATTCCATTGCATTCCATTCCATTCCATTCCATTCCGTTCCGTTCTACTCGGTTACATTCCATTCAATTCCATTCCATTCCGTTCTACTCGGGTAGATTCCATTCCATTCCATTCCATTCCTTTCCATTCCATTGCATTCCATTGCATTGCATTGCACTCAATTCCATTCCATTCCATTCCATTCCATTCCATTCCATTCCATTCCGTTCCGTTCAACTCGGTTACATTCCATTCAATTACATTCCATTCCGTTCTACTCGGTTACATTCCATTCCATTCCATTCCATTCCATTCCAATCCATTCCATTCCATTCCATTCCGTTCTACTCGGGTACATTCCATTCCATTCCATTCCATTCCATGCCATTCCGTTCTACTTTGGTACATTCCATTCCATTCCATTCCATTCCATTCCATTCCATTCCATTCCATTACATTCCATTCCATTCCATTGAATTCCATACCATTCCATTGAATTCCATTCCATTCCATTGAATTCCATTCCATTCCATTCCATTCCATTGAATTCCGTTCCATTCCATTCCATTCCATTCCATTCCATTGAATTCCATTCCATTCCATTCCATAGAATTCCGTTCCATTCCATTCCATTCCATTCCATTCCATTCCATTGAATTCAATTCCATTCCATTCCATTCCTTTCCATTGAATTCCATTCTGTTCCATTCCATTCCTTTGAATTCCGTTCCATTCCATTCCATTCCATTCCTTTCCGTTCCGTTCCGTTCCGTTCCGTTCCGTTGCGTTCCGCTCCGTTCTACTCGGGTTGATTCCATTCTATTCCTTTCCATTCCATTCGATCCCATTCGATTCCATTCGATTCCATTCGATTCCATTCGATTCCACTCCATTCCATTCCATAGAATTCCATTCCATTCCATTCCATTTGAATTCCATTCCATTCCATTCCATTCCATTCCATTCCATTCCATTCCATTGAATTCCATTCCATTCCATTCCATTCCATTGAATTCCGTTCCTTTCCATTCCATTCCGTTCCGTTCCGTTCCGTTCCGTTCCGTTGCGTTCCGTTCCGTTCCGTTGCGTTCCGTTCCGTTCTACTCGGGTTGATTCCATTCTATTCCATTCCATTCCATTCCATTCCATTCCATTCCATTCCATTCCATTCCATTGAATTCCATTCCATTCCATTCCATTCCATTGAATTCCGTTCCATTCCATTCCATACCCTTCCGTTCCGTCCCGTTCCGTTCCGTTCCGTTCCGTTGCGTGCCGTTCCGTTCTACTCAGGTTGATTACATTCTATTCCATTCCATTCCATTCGATTCCATTCGATTCCATTCGATTCCATTCCATTCCATTCCATGGAATTCCATTCCATTCCATTCCATGGAATTCCATTCCATTCCATTCCATGGAATTCCATTCCATTCCATTGAATTCCATTCCATTCCATTCCATTCCATTCCATTCCATTCCATTCCATTGAATTCCATTCCGTTCCATTCCATTCCATTGAATTCCGTTCCATTCCACTCCATTCCATTCCGTTCCGTTCCGTTCCGTTCCGTTCCGTTCCGTTGCGTTCCGCTCCGTTCTACTCGGGTTGATTCCATTCTATTCCATTCCAGTCCATTCGATCCCATTCGATTCCATTCGATTCCATTCGATTCCATTCGATTCCACTCCATTCCATTCCATAGAATTCCATTCCATTCCATTCCATCCCATTCCATTCCATTGAATTCCATTCCATTCCATTCCATGGAATTCCATTCCATTCCATTCCATTCCATTCCATTCCATAGAATTCCATTCCATTCCATTCCATTCCATTGTATTCCGTTCCATTCCATTCCATTCCGTTCCGTTCTGTTCCGTTCCGTTCCGTTGCGTTCCGTTCCGTTCCGTTGTGTTCCGTTCCGTTCTACTCGGGTTGATTCCATTCTATTCCATTCCATTCCAATCCATTCCATTCCATTCCATTGAATTCCATTCCATTCCATTCCATTCCATTCCATTCCATTCCATTGCATTCCATTCCATTCCATTCCATTCCATTCCATTCCATTGAATTCCATTCCATTCCATTCCATTCCATGGAATTCCGTTCCATTCCATTCCATTCCATGGAATTCCGTTCCATTCCATTCCATTCCGTTCCGTTCCGTCCCGTTCCGTTCCGTTCCGTTCCGTTGCGTTCCGTTCCGTTCTACTCGGGTTGATTCCATTCTATTCCATTCCATTCCATTCGATTCCATTCGATTCCGTTCGATTCCACTCCATTCCATTCCATAGAATTCCATTCCATTCCATTCCATTCCATTGAATTCCATTCCATTCCATTCCATTCCATTGAATTCCATTCCATTCCATTCCATTCCATTCCATTGAATTCCATTCCATTCCATTCCATTCCATTCCATTCCATTCCATTCCATTCCATTCCATTCTACTGGTGTCCATTCCATTCCATTCCATTCCATTCCATTCCATTCCTTTCCATTCCATTGCATTCCATTGCATTCCATTCCATTCCATTCCATTCCATTCCATTCCATTCCATTCCACTCCACTCCACTCCACTCCACTCCATTCCACTCCACTCCACTCCGGTACATTCCATTCCATTCCATTCCATTCCGTGCTTCTCGGGTACATTCCGTTCCGTTCCATTCCATTCCATTCCATTCCATTCTGTTCCAGTGCACTCTACTCCACTCCACTCCACTCCACTCCACTCCGGTACATTCCATTCCATTCCATTCCATTCCATTTCCATTCCCATTCCATTTCCATTCCCGTTCCATTTCCATTCCCGTTTCTTTTCCATTCCCGTTCCATTTCCATTCCAGTTCCATTACCATTCCCGTTCCATTTCCATTCCCGATCCATTTCCATTCCCGTTCCATTTCCATTCCCGTTCCATTTCCATTCCCGTTCCATTACCATTCCCGTTCCATTTCCGTTCCCGTTCCGTTTCCGTTCCCGTTCCATTTCCGTTCTCGTTCCGTTTCCGTTCCCGTTCCATTTCCATTCCCGTTCCATTTCCGTTCCCGTTCCATTTCCATTCCCGTTCCATTTCCATTCCCTTTCCATTTCCATTTCATTCCATTCCGTTCTGCTCGGGTACATTCCATTCCATTCCATTGCATTCCATTCCGTTCTGCTCCTGTCCATTCCATTCCATTCCATTCCGTTCCATTCCGTTCTACTCGGGTAGATTCCATTCCATTCCATTCCATTCCATTCCATTCCATTCCATTCCATTCCATTCCATTCCATTCTACTGGTGTCCATTCCATTCCATTCCATTCTATTCCATTCCATTCCATTCCATTCCATTGCATTCCATTCCATTCCATTCCATTCCGTTCCGTTCTACTCGGTTACATTCCATTCAATTCCATTCCATTCCGTTCTACTCGGGTAGATTCCATTCCATTCCATTCCATTCCTTTCCATTCCATTGCATTCCATTGCATTGCATTGCACTCAATTCCATTCCATTCCATTCCATTCCATTCCATTCCATTCCATTCCGTTCCGTTCAACTCGGTTACATTCCATTCAATTCCATTCCATTCCGTTCTACTCGGTTACATTCCATTCCATTCCATTCCATTCCATTCCAATCCATTCCATTCCATTCCATTCCGTTCTACTCGGGTACATTCCATTCCATTCCATTCCATTCCATTCCATTCCATTCCATTCCATTCCATTCCATTCCGTTCTACTTTGGTACATTCCATTCCATTCCATTCCATTCCATTCCATTCCATTCCATTCCATTCCATTCCATTGCATTCCATTCCATTCCATTCCATTCCATTCCATTCCATTCCATTCCATTGAATTCCATTCCATTCCATTCCATTCCATGGAATTCCGTTCCATTCCATTCCATTCCGTTCCGTTCCGTCCCGTTCCGTTCCGTTCCGTTCCGTTGCGTTCCGTTCCGTTCTACTCGGGTTGATTCCATTCTATTCCATTCCATTCCATTCGATTCCATTCGATTCCATTCGATTCCACTCCATTCCATTCCATAGAATTCCATTCCATTCCATTCCATTCCATAGAATTCCATTCCATTCCATTCCATTCCATTGAATTCCATTCCATTCCATTCCATTCCATTGAATTCCATTCCATTCCATTCCATTCCATTCCATTCCATTCCATTCCATTCCATTCCATTCCATTCTACTGGTGTCCATTCCATTCCATTCCATTCCATTCCATTCCATTCCATTCCATTCCATTCCATTCCACTCCACTCCACTCCACTCCACTCCATTCCACTCCACTCCACTCTGGTACATTCCATTCCATTCCATTCCATTCCATTCCATTCCGTGCTTCTCGGGTACATTCCGTTCCGTTCCATTCCATTCCATTCCATTCCATTCCGTTCCAGTGCACTCTACTCCACTCCACTCCACTCCACTCCACTCCGGTACATTCCATTCCATTCCATTCCATTCCATTTCCATTCCCATTCCATTTCCATTCCCGTTCCATTTCCATTCCCGTTTCTTTTCCATTCCCGTTCCATTTCCATTCCAGTTCCATTACCATTCCCGTTCCATTTCCATTCCCGATCCATTTCCATTCCCGTTCCATTTCCATTCCCGTTCCATTTCCATTCCCGTTCCATTACCATTCCCGTTCCATTTCCGTTCCCGTTCCGTTTCCGTTCCCGTTCCATTTCCGTTCTCGTTCCGTTTCCGTTCCCGTTCCATTTCCATTCCCGTTCCATTTCCGTTCCCGTTCCATTTCCATTCCCGTTCCATTTCCATTCCCTTTCCATTTCCATTTCATTCCATTCCGTTCTGCTCGGGTACATTCCATTCCATTCCATTGCATTCCATTCCGTTCTGCTCCTGTCCATTCCATTCCATTCCATTCCGTTCCATTCCGTTCTACTCGGGTAGATTCCATTCCATTCCATTCCATTCCATTCCATTCCATTCCATTCCATTCTACTGGTGTCCATTCCATTCCATTCCATTCTATTCCATTCCATTCCATTCCATTCCATTGCATTCCATTCCATTCCATTCCATTCCGTTCCGTTCTACTCGGTTACATTACATTCAATTCCATTCCATTCCGTTCTACCCGGGTAGATTCCATTCCATTCCATTCCATTCCTTTCCATTCCATTGCATTCCATTGCATTGCATTGCACTCAATTCCATTCCATTCCATTCCATTCCATTCCATTCCATTCCATTCCGTTCCGTTCAACTCGGTTACATTCCATTCAATTACATTCCATTCCGTTCTACTCGGTTACATTCCATTCCATTCCATTCCATTCCATTCCAATCCATTCCATTCCATTCCATTCCGTTCTACTCGGGTACATTCCATTCCATTCCATTCCATTCCATTCCATTCCATTCCATTCCATTCCATTCCATTCCATTCCATTCCATTCCGTTCTACTTTGGTACATTCCATTCCATTCCATTCCATTCCATTCCATTCCATTCCATTCCTTTCCATTCCATTCCATTCCATTCCATTCCATTCCGTTCTACTCAGGTTGATTCCATTCTATTCCATTCCATTCCATTCCATTCCATTCCATTCCATTCCATTCCATTCGATTCCATTCCATTCCATTCCATTGAATTCCATTCCATTCCATTCCATTCCATTCCATTCCATTGAATTCCATTCCATTCCATTCCATTCCATTCCATTGAATTCCATTCCGTTCCATTCCATTCCATTGAATTCCATTCCATTCCATTCCATTCCATTCCATTCCATTCCATTGAATTCCATTCCATTCCATTCCATTCCATTCCATTCCATCCCATTCCATTCCATTCCATTCCATTCCGTTCTACTCGGGTTGATTCCATTCTATTCCATTCCATTCCATTCGATCCCATTTGATTCCATTCGATTCCATTCAATTCCATTCGATTCCATTCCATTCCACTCCATTCCATTCCATTGAATTCCATTCCATTCCATTCCATTCCATTCCATGGAATTCCATTCCATTCCATTCCATTCCATGGAATTCCATTCCATTCCATTCCATTCCATGGAATTCCATTCCATTCCATTCCATTCCATGGAATTCCATTCCATTCCATTCCATTCCATTCCATTGAATTCCATTCCATTCCATTCCATTCCATTCCATTCCATTGAATTCCGTTCCATTCCATTCCATACCCTTCCGTTCCGTCCCGTTCCGTTCCGTTCCGTTCCGTTGCGTGCCGTTCCGTTCTACTCAGGTTGATTACATTCTATTCCATTCCATTCCATTCGATTCCATTCGATTCCAATCGATTCCATTCGATTGCATTCGATTCCATTCGTTGCCATTCCATTCCATTCCATTGAATTCCATTCCGGTCCATTCCATTCCATTCCATTCCATTGAATTCCATTCCATTCCATTCCATTCCTTTCCATTCCATTGAATTCCATTCCATTGCATTCCATTCCATTCCATTCCATTGAATTCCATTCCATTCCATTCCATTCCATTCCATTGAATTCCATTCCATTCCATTCCATAGAATTCCGTTCCATTCCATTCCATTCCATTCCATTCCATTCCATTCCATTGAATTCCATTCCGTTCCATTCCATTCCATTGAATTCCGTTCCATTCCACTCCATTCCATTCCGTTCCATTCCGTTCCGTTCCGTTCCGTTCCGTTGCGTTCCGCTCCGTTCTACTCGGGTTGATTCCATTCTATTCCATTCCAGTCCATTCGATCCCATTCGATTCCATTCGATTCCATTCGATTCCATTCGATTCCACTCCATTCCATTCCATAGAATTCCATTCCATTCCATTCCACCCCATTCCATTCCATTGAATTCCATTCCATTCCATTCCATTCCATTCCATTCCATTCAATTCCATTGAATTCCATTCCATTCCATTCCATTCCATGGAATTCCATTCCATTCCATTCCATTCCATGGAATTCCATTCCATTCCATTCCATTCCATGGAATTCCATTCCATTCCATTCCATTCCATTCCATTCCATAGAATTCCATTCCATTCCATTCCATTCCATTGAATTCCGTTCCATTCCATTCCATTCCATTCCGTTCCGTTCCGTTCCGTTCCGTTGCGTTCCGTTCCGTTCCGTTGTGTTCCGTTCCGTTCTACTCGGGTTGATTCCATTCTATTCCATTCCATTCCAATCCATTCCATTCCATTCCATTGAATTCCATTCCAATGAATTCCATTCCATTCCATTCCATTCCATTCCATTGAATTCCATTCCATTCCATTCCATTCCATGGAATTCCGTTCCATTCCATTCCATTCCGTTCCGTTCCGTCCCGTTCCGTTCCGTTCCGTTCCGTTGCGTTCCGTTCCGTTCTACTCGGGTTGATTCCATTCTATTCCATTCCATTCCATTCGATTCCATTCGATTCCATTCGATTCCACGCCATTCCATTCCATAGAATTCCATTCCATTCCATTCCATTCCATAGAATTCCATTCCATTCCATTCCATTCCATGGAATTCCATTCCATTCCATTCCATTCCATTGAATTCCATTCCATTCCATTCCATTCCATTCCATTCCATTCCATTCCATTCTACTGGTGTCCATTCCATTCCATTCCATTCCATTCCATTCCATTCCATTCCATTCCATTCCTTTCCATTCCATTGCATTCCATTGCATTCCATTCCATTCCATTCCATTCCATTCCATTCCATTCCACTCCACTCCACTCCACTCCACTCCATTCCACTCCACTCCACTCCGGTACATTCCATTCCATTCCATTCCATTCCATTCCATTCCATTCCGTGCTTCTCGGGTACATTCCGTTCCGTTCCATTCCATTCCATTCCATTCCATTCCATTCCGTTCCAGTGCACTCTACTCCACTCCACTCCACTCCACTCCACTCCGGTACATTCCATTCCATTCCATTCCATTCCATTTCCATTCCCATTCCATTTCCATTCCCGTTCCATTTCCATTCCCGTTTCTTTTCCATTCCCGTTCCATTTCCATTCCAGTTCCATTACCATTCCCGTTCCATTTCCATTCCCGATCCATTTCCATTCCCGTTCCATTTCCATTCCCGTTCCATTTCCATTCCCGTTCCATTACCATTCCCGTTCCATTTCCGTTCCCGTTCCGTTTCCGTTCCCGTTCCATTTCCGTTGTCGTTCCGTTTCCGTTCCCGTTCCTTTTCCATTCCCGTTCCATTTCCGTTCCCGTTCCATTTCCATTCCCGTTCCATTTCCATTCCCTTTCCATTTCCATTTCATTCCATTCCGTTCTGCTCGGGTACATTCCATTCCATTCCATTGCATTCCATTCCGTTCTGCTCCTGTCCATTCCATTCCATTCCATTCCGTTCCATTCCATTCTACTCGGGTAGATTCCATTCCATTCCATTCCATTCCATTCCATTCCATTCCATTCCATTCTACTGGTGTCCATTCCATTCCATTCCATTCTATTCCATTCCATTCCATTCCATTCCATTGCATTCCATTCCATTCCATTCCATTCCGTTCCGTTCTACTCGGTTACATTCCATTCAATTCCATTCCATTCCGTTCTACTCGGGTAGATTCCATTCCATTCCATTCCATTCCTTTCCATTCCATTGCATTCCATTGCATTGCATTGCACTCAATTCCATTCCATTCCATTCCATTCCATTCCATTCCATTCCATTCCATTCCGTTCCGTTCAACTCGGTTACATTCCATTCAATTACATTCCATTCCGTTCTACTCGGTTACATTCCATTCCATTCCATTCCATTCCATTCCAATCCATTCCATTGAATTCCATTCCATTCCATTCCATTCCATTCCATTCCATTCCATTCCATTCCATTCTACTGGTGTCCATTCCATTCCATTCCATTCCATTCCATTCCATTCCATTCCTTTCCATTCCATTGCATTCCATTGCATTCCATTCCATTCCATTCCATTCCATTCCATTCCATTCCATTCCACTCCACTCCACTCCACTCCACTCCATTCCACTCCACTCCACTCCGGTACATTCCATTCCATTCCATTCCATTCCATTCCATTCCGTGCTTCTCGGGTACATTCCGTTCCGTTCCATTCCATTCCATTCCATTCCATTCCGTTCCGTTCCAGTGCACTCTACTCCACTCCACTCCACTCCACTCCACTCCGGTACATTCCATTCCATTCCATTCCATTCCATTTCCATTCCCATTCCATTTCCATTCCCGTTCCATTTCCATTCCCGTTTCTTTTCCATTCCCGTTCCATTTCCATTCCAGTTCCATTACCATTCCCGTTCCATTTCCATTCCCGATCCATTTCCATTCCCGTTCCATTTCCATTCCCGTTCCATTTCCATTCCCGTTCCATTACCATTCCCGTTCCATTTCCGTTCCCGTTCCGTTTCCGTTCCCGTTCCATTTCCGTTGTCGTTCCGTTTCCGTTCCCGTTCCTTTTCCATTCCCGTTCCATTTCCGTTCCCGTTCCATTTCCATTCCCGTTCCATTTCCATTCCCTTTCCATTTCCATTTCATTCCATTCCGTTATGCTCGGGTACATTCCATTCCATTCCATTGCATTCCATTCCGTTCTGCTCCTGTCCATTCCATTCCAATCCATTCCGTTCCATTCCATTCTACTCGGGTAGATTCCATTCCATTCCATTCCATTCCATTCCATTCCATTCCATTCCATTCTACTGGTGTCCATTCCATTCCATTCCATTCTATTCCATTCCATTCCATTCCATTCCATTGCATTCCATTCCATTCCATTCCATTCCGTTCCGTTCTACTCGGTTACATTCCATTCAATTCCATTCCATTCCGTTCTACTCGGGTAGATTCCATTCCATTCCATTCCATTCCTTTCCATTCCATTGCATTCCATTGCATTGCATTGCACTCAATTCCATTCCATTCCATTCCATTCCATTCCATTCCATTCCATTCCGTTCCGTTCAACTCGGTTACATTCCATTCAATTACATTCCATTCCGTTCTACTCGGTTACATTCCATTCCATTCCATTCCATTCCATTCCAATCCATTCCATTCCATTCCATTCTGTTCTACTCGGGTACATTCCATTCCATTCCATTCCATTCCATTCCATTCCATTCCATTCCATTCCGTTCTACTTTGGTACATTCCATTCCATTCCATTCCATTCCATTCCATTACATTCCATTCCATTCCATTCCGTTCTACTCAGGTTGATTCCATTCTATTCCATTCCATTCCATTCCATTCCATTCCATTCCATTCCATTCCATTCCATTCCATTCGATTCCATTCCATTCCATTCCATTGAATTCCATTCCATTCCATTCCATTCCATTCCATGGAATTCCATTCCGTTCCATTCCATTCCATTGAATTCCATTCCATTCCATTCCATTCCATTCCATTCCATTCCATTCCATTCCATTCTACTGGTGTCCATTCCATTCCATTCCATTCCATTCCATTCCATTCCATTCCTTTCCATTCCATTGCATTCCATTGCATTCCATTCCATTCCATTCCATTCTATTCCACTCCACTCCACTCCACTCCACTCCACTCCATTCCACTCCACACCGGTACATTCCATTCCATTCCATTCCATTCCATTCCATTCCGTGCTTCTCGGGTACATTCCGTTCCGTTCCATTCCATTCCATTCCATTCCATTCCGTTCCAGTGCACTCTACTCCACTCCACTCCACTCCACTCCACTCCGGTACATTCCATTCCATTCCATTCCATTCCATTTCCATTCCCATTCCATTTCCAATCCCGTTCCATTTCCATTCCCGTTTCTTTTCCATTCCCGTTCCATTTCCATTCCAGTTCCATTACCATTCCCGTTCCATTTCCATTCCCGATCCATTTCCATTCCCGTTCCATTTCCGTTCCCGTTCCATTTCCATTCCCGTTCCATTTCCATTCCCTTTCCATTTCCATTTCATACCATTCCGTTCTGCTCGGGTACATTCCATTCCATTCCATTGCATTCCATTCCGTTCTGCTCCTGTCCATTCCATTCCATTCCATTCCCTTCCATTCCGTTCTACTCGGGTAGATTCCATTCCATTCCATTCCATTCCATTCCATTCCATTCCATTCCATTCCATTCCATTCCATTCTACTGGTGTCCATTCCATTCCATTCCATTCTATTCCATTCCATTCCATTCCATTCCATTGCATTCCATTCCATTCCATTCCATTCCGTTCCGTTCTACTCGGTTACATTCCATTCAATTCCATTCCATTCCGTTCTACTCGGGTAGATTCCATTCCATTCCATTCCATTCCTTTCCATTCCATTGCATTCCATTGCATTGCATTGCACTCAATTCCATTCCATTCCATTCCATTCCATTCCATTCCATTCCATTCCATTCCATTCCATTCCATTCCATTCCATTGAATTCCATTCCATTCCATTCCATTCCATGGAATTCCGTTCCATTCCATTCCATTCCGTTCCGTTCCGTCCCGTTCCGTTCCGTTCCGTTCCGTTGCGTTCCGTTCCGTTCTACTCGGGTTGATTCCATTCTATTCCATTCCATTCCATTCGAGTCCATTCGATTCCATTCGATTCCACTCCATTCCATTCCATAGAATTCCATTCCATTCCATTCCATTCCATTGAATTCCATTCCATTCCATTCCATTCCATTGAATTCCATTCCATTCCATTCCATTCCATTTCATTCCATTCCATTCCATTCCATTCTACTGGTGTCCATTCCATTCCATTCCATTCCATTCCATTCCTTTCCATTCCCTTGCATTCCATTCCATTCCATTCCATTCCATTCCATTCCATTCCACTCCACTCCACTCCACTCCACTCCATTCCACTCCACTCCACTCCGGTACATGCCATTCCATTCCATTCCATTCCATTCCATTCCGTGCTTCTCGGGTACATTCCGTTCCGTTCCATTCCATTCCATTCCATTCCATTCCGTTCCAGTGCACTCTACTCCACTCCACTCCACTCCACTCCACTCCATTCCACTCCACACCGGTACATTCCATTCCATTCCATTCCATTCCATTCCATTCCGTGCTTCTCGGGTACATTCCGTTCCGTTCCATTCCATTCCATTCCATTCCATTCCGTTCCAGTGCACTCTACTCCACTCCACTCCACTCCACTCCACTCCGGTACATTCCATTCCATTCCATTCCATTCCATTTCCATTCCCATTCCATTTCCATTCCCGTTCCATTTCCATTCCCGTTTCTTTTCCATTCCCGTTCCATTTCCATTCCAGTTCCATTACCATTCCCGTTCCATTTCCATTCCCGATCCATTTCCATTCCCGTTCCATTTCCGTTCCCGTTCCATTTCCATTCCCGTTCCATTTCCATTCCCTTTCCATTTCCATTTCATACCATTCCGTTCTGCTCGGGTACATTCCATTCCATTCCATTGCATTCCATTCCGTTCTGCTCCTGTCCATTCCATTCCATTCCATTCCGTTCCATTCCGTTCTACTCGGGTAGATTCCATTCCATTCCATTCCATTCCATTCCATTCCATTCCATTCCATTCCATTCCATTCTACTGGTGTCCATTCCATTCCATTCCATTCTATTCCATTCCATTCCATTCCATTCCATTGCATTCCATTCCATTCCATTCCATTCCGTTCCGTTCTACTCGGTTACATTCCATTCAATTCCATTCCATTCCGTTCTACTCGGGTAGATTCCATTCCATTCCATTCCATTCCTTTCCATTCCATTGCATTCCATTGCATTGCATTGCACTCAATTCCATTCCATTCCATTCCATTCCATTCCATTCCATTCCGTTCCGTTCAACTCGGTTACATTCCATTCAATTACATTCCATTCCGTTCTACTCGGTTCCATTCCATTCCATTCCATTCCATTCCATTCCAATCCATTCCATTCCATTCCATTCCGTTCTACTCGGGTACATTCAATTCCATTCCATTCCATTCCATTCCATTCCATTCCATTCCGTTCTACTTTGGTACATTCCATTCCATTCCATTCCATTCCATTCCATTCCATTCCATTGAATTCCATTCCATTCCATTGAATTCCATTCCATTCCATTCCATTCCATTGAATTCCGTTCCATTCCATTCCATTCCATTCCATTCCATTGAATTCCATTCCATTCCATTCCATAGGATTCCGTTCCATTCCATTCCATTCCATTCCATTCCATTCCATTGAATTCAATTCCATTCCATTCCATTCCTTTCCATTGAATTCCATTCTGTTCCATTCCATTCCTTTGAATTCCGTTCCATTCCATTCCATTCCATTCCTTTCCGTTCCGTTCCGTTCCGTTCCGTTGCGTTCCGCTCCGTTCTACTCGGGTTGATTCCATTCTATTCCATTCCATTCCATTCGATCCCATTCGATTCCATTCGATTCCATTCGATTCCATTCGATTCCACTCCATTCCATTCCATAGAATTCCATTCCATTCCATTCCATTTGAATTCCATTCCATTCCATTCCATTCCATTCCATTCCATTCCATTCCATTGAATTCCATTCCATTCCATTCCATTCCATTGAATTCCGTTCCTTTCCATTCCATTCCGTTCCGTTCCGTTCCGTTCCGTTCCGTTGCGTTCCGTTCCGTTCCGTTGCGTTCCGTTCCGTTCTACTCGGGTTGATTCCATTCTATTCCATTCCATTCCATTCCATTCCATTCCATTCCATTCCATTCCATTCCATTCCATTCCATTGAATTCCATTCCATTCCATTCCATAGAATTCCGTTCCATTCCATTCCATTCCATTCCATTCCATTCCATTCCATTCCATTGAATTCCATTCCGTTCCATTCCATTCCATTGAATTCCGTTCCATTCCACTCCATTCCATTCCGTTCCGTTCCGTTCCGTTCCGTTCCGTTCCATTGCGTTCCGCTCCGTTCTACTCGGGTTGATTCCATTCTATTCCATTCCAGTCCATTCGATCCCATTCGATTCCATTCGATTCCATTCGATTCCATTCGATTCCACTCCATTCCATTCCATAGAATTCCATTCCATTCCATTCCACCCCATTCCATTCCATTGAATTCCATTCCATTCCATTCCATTCCATTCCATTCAATTCCATTGAATTCCATTCCATTCCATTCCATTCCATTCCATTCCATAGAATTCCATTCCATTCCATTCCATTCCATTGAATTCCGTTCCATTCCATTCCATTCCATTCCGTTCCGTTCCGTTCCGTTCCGTTGCGTTCCGTTCCGTTCCGTTGTGTTCCGTTCCGTTCTACTCGGGTTGATTCCATTCTATTCCATTCCATTCCAATCCATTCCATTCCATTCCATTGAATTCCATTCCATTCCATTCCATTCCATTCCATTCCATTCCATTCCATTCCATTCCATTGAATTCCATTCCATTCCATTCCATTCCATGGAATTCCGTTCCATTCCATTCCATTCCGTTCCGTTCCGTCCCGTTCCGTTCCGTTCCGTTCCATTGCGTTCCGTTCCGTTCTACTGGGGTTGATTCCATTCTATTCCATTCCATTCCATTCGATTCCATTCGATTCCATTCGATTCCACTCCATTCCATTCCATAGAATTCCATTCCATTCCATTCCATTCCATAGAATTCCATTCCATTCCATTCCATTCCATTGAATTCCATTCCATTCCATTCCATTCCATTGAATTCCATTCCATTCCATTCCATTCCATTCCATTCCATTCCATTCCATTCCATTCCATTCCATTCTACTGGTGTCCATTCCATTCCATTCCATTCCATTCCATTCCATTCCATTCCATTCCATTGCATTCCATTCCTTTCCATTCCATTGCATTCCATTGCATTCCATTCCATTCCATTCCATTCCATTCCATTCCATTCCACTCCACTCCACTCCACTCCACTCCATTCCACTCCACTCCACTCCGGTACATTCCATTCCATTCCATTCCATTCCATTCCATTCCGTGCTTCTCGGGTACATTCCGTTCCGTTCCATTCCATTCCATTCCATTCCATTCCATTCCATTCCATTCCGTTCCAGTGCACTCTACTCCACTCCACTCCACTCCACTCCACTCCGGTACATTCCATTCCATTCCATTCCATTCCATTTCCATTCCCATTCCATTTCCATTCCCGTTCCATTTCCATTCCCGTTTCTTTTCCATTCCCGTTCCATTTCCATTCCAGTTCCATTACCATTCCCGTTCCATTTCCATTCCCGATCCATTTCCATTCCCGTTCCATTTCCATTCCCGTTCCATTTCCATTCCCGTTCCATTACCATTCCCGTTCCATTTCCGTTCCCGTTCCGTTTCCGTTCCCGTTCCATTTCCGTTGTCGTTCCGTTTCCGTTCCCGTTCCTTTTCCATTCCCGTTCCATTTCCGTTCCCGTTCCATTTCCATTCCCGTTCCATTTCCATTCCCTTTCCATTTCCATTTCATTCCATTCCGTTCTGCTCGGGTACATTCCATTCCATTCCATTGCATTCCATTCCGTTCTGCTCCTGTCCATTCCATTCCATTCCATTCCGTTCCATTCCATTCTACTCGGGTAGATTCCATTCCATTCCATTCCATTCCATTCCATTCCATTCCATTCCATTCTACTGGTGTCCATTCCATTCCATTCCATTCTATTCCATTCCATTCCATTCCATTCCATTGCATTCCATTCCATTCCATTCCATTCCGTTCCGTTCTACTCGGTTACATTCCATTCAATTCCATTCCATTCCGTTCTACTCGGGTAGATTCCATTCCATTCCATTCCATTCCTTTCCATTCCATTGCATTCCATTGCATTGCATTGCACTCAATTCCATTCCATTCCATTCCATTCCATTCCATTCCATTCCATTCCGTTCCGTTCAACTCGGTTACATTCCATTCAATTACATTCCATTCCGTTCTACTCGGTTACATTCCATTCCATTCCATTCCATTCCATTCCAATCCATTCCATTCCATTCCATTCTGTTCTACTCGGGTACATTCCATTCCATTCCATTCCATTCCATTCCATTCCATTCCATTCCACTCCGTTCTACTTTGGTACATTCCATTCCATTCCATTCCATTCCATTCCATTCCATTCCATTCCATTCCATTCCATTCCATTCCATTCCATTCCGTTCTACTCAGGTTGATTCCATTCTATTCCATTCCATTCCATTCCATTCCATTCCATTCCATTCCATTCCATTCGATTCCATTCCATTCCATTCCATTGAATTCCATTCCATTCCATTCCATTCCATTCCATGGAATTCCATTCCGTTCCATTCCATTCCATTGAATTCCATTCCATTCCATTCCATTCCATTCCATTCCATTCCATTCCATTCCATTCTACTGGTGTCCATTCCATTCCATTCCATTCCATTCCATTCCATTCCATTCCATTCCTTTCCATTCCATTGCATTCCATTGCATTCCATTCCATTCCATTCCATTCCATTCCATTCCATTCCACTCCACTCCACTCCACTCCACTCCATTCCACTCCACACCGGTACATTCCATTCCATTCCATTCCATTCCATTCCATTCCGTGCTTCTCGGGTACATTCCGTTCCGTTCCATTCCATTCCATTCCATTCCATTCCGTTCCAGTGCACTCTACTCCACTCCACTCCACTCCACTCCACTCCGGTACATTCCATTCCATTCCATTCCATTCCATTTCCATTCCCATTCCATTTCCATTCCCGTTCCATTTCCATTCCCGTTTCTTTTCCATTCCCGTTCCATTTCCATTCCAGTTCCATTACCATTCCCGTTCCATTTCCATTCCCGATCCATTTCCATTCCCGTTCCATTTCCATTCCCGTTCCATTTCCATTCCCGTTCCATTACCATTCCCGTTCCATTTCCGTTCCCGTTCCGTTTCCGTTCCCGTTCCATTTCCGTTGTCGTTCCGTTTCCGTTCCCGTTCCTTTTCCATTCCCGTTCCATTTCCGTTCCCGTTCCATTTCCATTCCCATTCCATTTCCATTCCCTTTCCATTTCCATTTCATTCCATTCCGTTCTGCTCGGGTACATTCCATTCCATTCCATTGCATTCCATTCCGTTCTGCTCCTGTCCATTCCATTCCATTCCATTCCGTTCCATTCCATTCTACTCGGGTAGATTCCATTCCATTCCATTCCATTCCATTCCATTCCATTCCATTCCATTCCATTCCATTCCATTCCATTCCGTTCCGTTCAACTCGGTTACATTCCATTCAATTACATTCCATTCCGTTCTACTCGGTTACATTCCATTCCATTCCATTCCATTCCATTCCAATCCATTCCATTCCATTCCATTCTGTTCTACTCGGGTACATTCCATTCCATTCCATTCCATTCCATTCCATTCCATTCCATTCCATTCCGTTCTACTTTGGTACATTCCATTCCATTCCATTCCATTCCATTCCATTCCATTACATTCCATTCCATTCCATTCCGTTCTACTCAGGTTGATTCCATTCTATTCCATTCCATTCCATTCCATTCCATTCCATTCCATTCCATTCCATTCCATTCGATTCCATTCCATTCCATTCCATTGAATTCCATTCCATTCCATTCCATTCCATTCCATGGAATTCCATTCCGTTCCATTCCATTCCATTGAATTCCATTCCATTCCATTCCATTCCATTCCATTCCATTCCATTCCATTCCATTCTACTGGTGTCCATTCCATTCCATTCCATTCCATTCCATTCCATTCCATTCCTTTCCATTCCATTGCATTCCATTGCATTCCATTCCATTCCATTCCATTCCATTCCATTCCACTCCACTCCACTCCACTCCACTCCATTCCACTCCACACCGGTACATTCCATTCCATTCCATTCCATTCCATTCCATTCCGTGCTTCTCGGGTACATTCCGTTCCGTTCCATTCCATTCCATTCCATTCCATTCCGTTCCAGTGCACTCTACTCCACTCCACTCCACTCCACTCCACTCCGGTACATTCCATTCCATTCCATTCCATTCCATTTCCATTCCCATTCCATTTCCATTCCCGTTCCATTTCCATTCCCGTTTCTTTTCCATTCCCGTTCCATTTCCATTCCAGTTCCATTACCATTCCCGTTCCATTTCCATTCCCGATCCATTTCCATTCCCGTTCCATTTCCGTTCCCGTTCCATTTCCATTCCCGTTCCATTTCCATTCCCTTTCCATTTCCATTTCATACCATTCCGTTCTGCTCGGGTACATTCCATTCCATTCCATTGCATTCCATTCCGTTCTGCTCCTGTCCATTCCATTCCATTCCATTCCCTTCCATTCCGTTCTACTCGGGTAGATTCCATTCCATTCCATTCCATTCCATTCCATTCCATTCCATTCCATTCCATTCCATTCCATTCCATTCTACTGGTGTCCATTCCATTCCATTCCATTCTATTCCATTCCATTCCATTCCATTCCATTGCATTCCATTCCATTCCATTCCATTCCGTTCCGTTCTACTCGGTTACATTCCATTCAATTCCATTCCATTCCGTTCTACTCGGGTAGATTCCATTCCATTCCATTCCATTCCTTTCCATTCCATTGCATTCCATTGCATTGCATTGCACTCAATTCCATTCCATTCCATTCCATTCCATTCCATTCCATTCCATTCCATTCCATTCCATTCCATTCCATTCCATTGAATTCCATTCCATTCCATTCCATTCCATGGAATTCCGTTCCATTCCATTCCATTCCGTTCCGTTCCGTCCCGTTCCGTTCCGTTCCGTTCCGTTGCGTTCCGTTCCGTTCTACTCGGGTTGATTCCATTCTATTCCATTCCATTCCATTCGATTCCATTCGATTCCATTCGATTCCACTCCATTCCATTCCATAGAATTCCATTCCATTCCATTCCATTCCATTGAATTCCATTCCATTCCATTCCATTCCATTGAATTCCATTCCATTCCATTCCATTCCATTTCATTCCATTCCATTCCATTCCATTCTACTGGTGTCCATTCCATTCCATTCCATTCCATTCCATTCCATTCCTTTCCATTCCCTTGCATTCCATTCCATTCCATTCCATTCCATTCCATTCCATTCCACTCCACTCCACTCCACTCCACTCCATTCCACTCCACTCCACTCCGGTACATGCCATTCCATTCCATTCCATTCCATTCCATTCCGTGCTTCTCGGGTACATTCCGTTCCGTTCCATTCCATTCCATTCCATTCCATTCCGTTCCAGTGCACTCTACTCCACTCCACTCCACTCCACTCCACTCCATTCCACTCCACACCGGTACATTCCATTCCATTCCATTCCATTCCATTCCATTCCGTGCTTCTCGGGTACATTCCGTTCCGTTCCATTCCATTCCATTCCATTCCATTCCGTTCCAGTGCACTCTACTCCACTCCACTCCACTCCACTCCACTCCGGTACATTCCATTCCATTCCATTCCATTCCATTTCCATTCCCATTCCATTTCCATTCCCGTTCCATTTCCATTCCCGTTTCTTTTCCATTCCCGTTCCATTTCCATTCCAGTTCCATTACCATTCCCGTTCCATTTCCATTCCCGATCCATTTCCATTCCCGTTCCATTTCCGTTCCCGTTCCATTTCCATTCCCGTTCCATTTCCATTCCCTTTCCATTTCCATTTCATACCATTCCGTTCTGCTCGGGTACATTCCATTCCATTCCATTGCATTCCATTCCGTTCTGCTCCTGTCCATTCCATTCCATTCCATTCCGTTCCATTCCGTTCTACTCGGGTAGATTCCATTCCATTCCACTCCATTCCATTCCATTCCATTCCATTCCATTCCATTCCATTCCATTCCATTCTACTGGTGTCCATTCCATTCCATTCCATTCTATTCCATTCCATTCCATTCCATTCCATTGCATTCCATTCCATTCCATTCCATTCCGTTCCGTTCTACTCGGTTACATTCCATTCAATTCCATTCCATTCCGTTCTACTCGGGTAGATTCCATTCCATTCCATTCCATTCCTTTCCATTCCATTGCATTCCATTGCATTGCATTGCACTCAATTCCATTCCATTCCATTCCATTCCATTCCATTCCATTCCATTCCGTTCCGTTCAACTCGGTTACATTTCATTCAATTACATTCCATTCCGTTCTACTCGGTTCCATTCCATTCCATTCCATTCCATTCCATTCCAATCCATTCCATTCCATTCCATTCCGTTCTACTCGGGTACATTCAATTCCATTCCATTCCATTCCATTCCATTCCATTCCATTCCGTTCTACTTTGGTACATTCCATTCCATTCCATTCCATTCCATTCCATTCCATTCCATTGAATTCCATTCCATTCCATTGAATTCCATTCCATTCCATTCCATTCCATTGAATTCCGTTCCATTCCATTCCATTCCATTCCATTCCATTGAATTCCATTCCATTCCATTCCATAGGATTCCGTTCCATTCCATTCCATTCCATTCCATTCCATTCCATTCCATTCGATTCCATTCCATTCCATTCCATTGAATTCAATTCCATTCCATTCCATTCCTTTCCATTGAATTCCATTCTGTTCCATTCCATTCCTTTGAATTCCGTTCCATTCCATTCCATTCCATTCCATTCCATGGAATTCCATTCCGTTCCATTCCATTCCATTGAATTCCATTCCATTCCATTCCATTCCATTCCATTCCATTCCATTCCATTCCATTCTACTGGTGTCCATTCCATTCCATTCCATTCCATTCCATTCCATTCCATTCCTTTCCATTCCATTGCATTCCATTGCATTCCATTCCATTCCATTCCATTCCATTCCATTCCACTCCACTCCACTCCACTCCACTCCACTCCATTCCACTCCACACCGGTACATTCCATTCCATTCCATTCCATTCCATTCCATTCCGTGCTTCTCGGGTACATTCCGTTCCGTTCCATTCCATTCCATTCCATTCCATTCCGTTCCAGTGCACTCTACTCCACTCCACTCCACTCCACTCCACTCCGGTACATTCCATTCCATTCCATTCCATTCCATTTCCATTCCCATTCCATTTCCATTCCCGTTCCATTTCCATTCCCGTTTCTTTTCCATTCCCGTTCCATTTCCATTCCAGTTCCATTACCATTCCCGTTCCATTTCCATTCCCGATCCATTTCCATTCCCGTTCCATTTCCGTTCCCGTTCCATTTCCATTCCCGTTCCATTTCCATTCCCTTTCCATTTCCATTTCATACCATTCCGTTCTGCTCGGGTACATTCCATTCCATTCCATTGCATTCCATTCCGTTCTGCTCCTGTCCATTCCATTCCATTCCATTCCCTTCCATTCCGTTCTACTCGGGTAGATTCCATTCCATTCCATTCCATTCCATTCCATTCCATTCCATTCCATTCCATTCCATTCCATTCTACTGGTGTCCATTCCATTCCATTCCATTCTATTCCATTCCATTCCATTCCATTCCATTGCATTCCATTCCATTCCATTCCATTCCGTTCCGTTCTACTCGGTTACATTCCATTCAATTCCATTCCATTCCGTTCTACTCGGGTAGATTCCATTCCATTCCATTCCATTCCTTTCCATTCCATTGCATTCCATTGCATTGCATTGCACTCAATTCCATTCCATTCCATTCCATTCCATTCCATTCCATTCCATTCCATTCCATTCCATTCCATTCCATTCCATTCCATTCCATTGAATTCCATTCCATTCCATTCCATTCCATGGAATTCCGTTCCATTCCATTCCATTCCGTTCCGTTCCGTCCCGTTCCGTTCCGTTCCGTTCCGTTGCGTTCCGTTCCGTTCTACTCGGGTTGATTCCATTCTATTCCATTCCATTCCATTCGATTCCATTCGATTCCATTCGATTCCACTCCATTCCATTCCATAGAATTCCATTCCATTCCATTCCATTCCATTGAATTCCATTCCATTCCATTCCATTCCATTGAATTCCATTCCATTCCATTCCATTCCATTTCATTCCATTCCATTCCATTCCATTCTACTGGTGTCCATTCCATTCCATTCCATTCCATTCCATTCCATTCCTTTCCATTCCCTTGCATTCCATTCCATTCCATTCCATTCCATTCCATTCCATTCCACTCCACTCCACTCCACTCCACTCCATTCCACTCCACTCCACTCCGGTACATGCCATTCCATTCCATTCCATTCCATTCCATTCCATTCCGTGCTTCTCGGGTACATTCCGTTCCGTTCCATTCCATTCCATTCCATTCCATTCCGTTCCAGTGCACTCTACTCCACTCCACTCCACTCCACTCCACTCCATTCCACTCCACACCGGTACATTCCATTCCATTCCATTCCATTCCATTCCATTCCGTGCTTCTCGGGTACATTCCGTTCCGTTCCATTCCATTCCATTCCATTCCATTCCGTTCCAGTGCACTCTACTCCACTCCACTCCACTCCACTCCACTCCGGTACATTCCATTCCATTCCATTCCATTCCATTTCCATTCCCATTCCATTTCCATTCCCGTTCCATTTCCATTCCCGTTTCTTTTCCATTCCCGTTCCATTTCCATTCCAGTTCCATTACCATTCCCGTTCCATTTCCATTCCCGATCCATTTCCATTCCCGTTCCATTTCCGTTCCCGTTCCATTTCCATTCCCGTTCCATTTCCATTCCCTTTCCATTTCCATTTCATACCATTCCGTTCTGCTCGGGTACATTCCATTCCATTCCATTGCATTCCATTCCGTTCTGCTCCTGTCCATTCCATTCCATTCCATTCCGTTCCATTCCGTTCTACTCGGGTAGATTCCATTCCATTCCATTCCATTCCATTCCATTCCATTCCATTCCATTCCATTCCATTCTACTGGTGTCCATTCCATTCCATTCCATTCTATTCCATTCCATTCCATTCCATTCCATTGCATTCCATTCCATTCCATTCCATTCCGTTCCGTTCTACTCGGTTACATTCCATTCAATTCCATTCCATTCCGTTCTACTCGGGTAGATTCCATTCCATTCCATTCCATTCCTTTCCATTCCATTGCATTCCATTGCATTGCATTGCACTCAATTCCATTCCATTCCATTCCATTCCATTCCATTCCATTCCATTCCGTTCCGTTCAACTCGGTTACATTTCATTCAATTACATTCCATTCCGTTCTACTCGGTTCCATTCCATTCCATTCCATGCCATTCCATTCCAATCCATTCCATTCCATTCCATTCCGTTCTACTCTGGTACATTCAATTCCATTCCATTCCATTCCATTCCATTCCATTCCATTCCGTTCTACTTTGGTACATTCCATTCCATTCCATTCCATTCCATTCCATTCCATTCCATTGAATTCCATTCCATTCCATTGAATTCCATTCCATTCCATTCCATTCCATTGAATTCCGTTCCATTCCATTCCATTCCATTCCATTCCATTGAATTCCATTCCATTCCATTCCATAGGATTCCGTTCCATTCCATTCCATTCCATTCCATTCCATTCCATTCCATTCGATTCCATTCCATTCCATTCCATTGAATTCAATTCCATTCCATTCCATTCCTTTCCATTGAATTCCATTCTGTTCCATTCCATTCCTTTGAATTCCGTTCCATTCCATTCCATTCCATTCCTTTCCGTTCCGTTCCGTTCCGTTCCGTTGCGTTCCGCTCCGTTCTACTCGGGTTGATTCCATTCTATTCCATTCCATTCCATTCGATCCCATTCGATTCCATTCGATTCCATTCGATTCCATTCGATTCCACTCCATTCCATTCCATAGAATTCCATTCCATTCCATTCCATTTGAATTCCATTCCATTCCATTCCATTCCATTCCATTCCATTCCATTCCATTGAATTCCATTCCATTCCATTCCATTCCATTGAATTCCGTTCCTTTCCATTCCATTCCGTTCCGTTCCGTTCCGTTCCGTTCCGTTGCGTTCCGTTCCGTTCCGTTGCGTTCCGTTCCGTTCTACTCGGGTTGATTCCATTCTATTCCATTCCATTCCATTCCATTCCATTCCATTCCATTCCATTCCATTCCATTCCATTCCATTGAATTCCATTCCATTCCATTCCATAGAATTCCGTTCCATTCCATTCCATTCCATTCCATTCCATTCCATTCCATTCCATTGAATTCCATTCCGTTCCATTCCATTCCATTGAATTCCGTTCCATTCCACTCCATTCCATTCCGTTCCGTTCCGTTCCGTTCCGTTCCGTTCCATTGCGTTCCGCTCCGTTCTACTCGGGTTGATTCCATTCTATTCCATTCCAGTCCATTCGATCCCATTCGATTCCATTCGATTCCATTCGATTCCATTCGATTCCACTCCATTCCATTCCATAGAATTCCATTCCATTCCATTCCACCCCATTCCATTCCATTGAATTCCATTCCATTCCATTCCATTCCATTCCATTCAATTCCATTGAATTCCATTCCATTCCATTCCATTCCATTCCATTCCATAGAATTCCATTCCATTGCATTCCATTCCATTGAATTCCGTTCCATTCCATTCCATTCCATTCCGTTCCGTTCCGTTCCGTTCCGTTGCGTTCCGTTCCGTTCCGTTGTGTTCCGTTCCGTTCTACTCGGGTTGATTCCATTCTATTCCATTCCATTCCAATCCATTCCATTCCATTCCATTGAATTCCATTCCATTCCATTCCATTCCATTCCATTCCATTCCATTCCATTCCATTCCATTCCATTGAATTCCATTCCATTCCATTCCATTCCATGGAATTCCGTTCCATTCCATTCCATTCCGTTCCGTTCCGTCCCGTTCCGTTCCGTTCCGTTCCGTTGCGTTCCGTTCCGTTCTACTGGGGTTGATTCCATTCTATTCCATTCCATTCCATTCGATTCCATTCGATTCCATTCGATTCCACTCCATTCCATTCCATAGAATTCCATTCCATTCCATTCCATTCCATAGAATTCCATTCCATTCCATTCCATTCCATTGAATTCCATTCCATTCCATTCCATTCCATTGAATTCCATTCCATTCCATTCCATTCCATTCCATTCCATTCCATTCCATTCCATTCCATTCCATTCTACTGGTGTCCATTCCATTCCATTCCATTCCATTCCATTCCATTCCATTCCATTCCATTGCATTCCATTCCTTTCCATTCCATTGCATTCCATTGCATTCCATTCCATTCCATTCCATTCCATTCCATTCCATTCCATTCCACTCCACTCCACTCCACTCCACTCCATTCCACTCCACTCCACTCCGGTACATTCCATTCCATTCCATTCCATTCCATTCCATTCCGTGCTTCTCGGGTACATTCCGTTCCGTTCCATTCCATTCCATTCCATTCCATTCCATTCCGTTCCAGTGCACTCTACTCCACTCCACTCCACTCCACTCCACTCCGGTACATTCCATTCCATTCCATTCCATTCCATTTCCATTCCCATTCCATTTCCATTCCCGTTCCATTTCCATTCCCGTTTCTTTTCCATTCCCGTTCCATTTCCATTCCAGTTCCATTACCATTCCCGTTCCATTTCCATTCCCGATCCATTTCCATTCCCGTTCCATTTCCATTCCCGTTCCATTACCATTCCCGTTCCATTTCCGTTCCCGTTCCGTTTCCGTTCCCGTTCCATTTCCGTTGTCGTTCCGTTTCCGTTCCCGTTCCTTTTCCATTCCCGTTCCATTTCCGTTCCCGTTCCATTTCCATTCCCGTTCCATTTCCATTCCCTTTCCATTTCCATTTCATTCCATTCCGTTCTGCTCGGGTACATTCCATTCCATTCCATTGCATTCCATTCCGTTCTGCTCCTGTCCATTCCATTCCATTCCATTCCGTTCCATTCCATTCTACTCGGGTAGATTCCATTCCATTCCATTCCATTCCATTCCATTCCATTCCATTCCATTCTACTGGTGTCCATTCCATTCCATTCCATTCTATTCCATTCCATTCCATTCCATTCCATTGCATTCCATTCCATTCCATTCCATTCCGTTCCGTTCTACTCGGTTACATTCCATTCAATTCCATTCCATTCCGTTCTACTCGGGTAGATTCCATTCCATTCCATTCCATTCCTTTCCATTCCATTGCATTCCATTGCATTGCATTGCACTCAATTCCATTCCATTCCATTCCATTCCATTCCATTCCATTCCATTCCGTTCCGTTCAACTCGGTTACATTCCATTCAATTACATTCCATTCCGTTCTACTCGGTTACATTCCATTCCATTCCATTCCATTCCATTCCAATCCATTCCATTCCATTCCATTCTGTTCTACTCGGGTACATTCCATTCCATTCCATTCCATTCCATTCCATTCCATTCCATTCCACTCCGTTCTACTTTGGTACATTCCATTCCATTCCATTCCATTCCATTCCATTCCATTCCATTCCATTCCATTCCATTCCATTCCATTCCGTTCTACTCAGGTTGATTCCATTCTATTCCATTCCATTCCATTCCATTCCATTCCATTCCATTCCATTCCATTCGATTCCATTCCATTCCATTCCATTGAATTCCATTCCATTCCATTCCATTCCATTCCATGGAATTCCATTCCGTTCCATTCCATTCCATTGAATTCCATTCCATTCCATTCCATTCCATTCCATTCCATTCCATTCCATTCCATTCCATTCCATTCTACTGGTGTCCATTCCATTCCATTCCATTCCATTCCATTCCATTCCATTCCTTTCCATTCCATTGCATTCCATTGCATTCCATTCCATTCCATTCCATTCCATTCCATTCCATTCCACTCCACTCCACTCCACTCCACTCCATTCCACTCCACACCGGTACATTCCATTCCATTCCATTCCATTCCATTCCATTCCGTGCTTCTCGGGTACATTCCGTTCCGTTCCATTCCATTCCATTCCATTCCATTCCGTTCCAGTGCACTCTACTCCACTCCACTCCACTCCACTCCACTCCGGTACATTCCATTCCATTCCATTCCATTCCATTTCCATTCCCATTCCATTTCCATTCCCGTTCCATTTCCATTCCCGTTTCTTTTCCATTCCCGTTCCATTTCCATTCCAGTTCCATTACCATTCCCGTTCCATTTCCATTCCCGATCCATTTCCATTCCCGTTCCATTTCCATTCCCGTTCCATTTCCATTCCCGTTCCATTACCATTCCCGTTCCATTTCCGTTCCCGTTCCGTTTCCGTTCCCGTTCCATTTCCGTTGTCGTTCCGTTTCCGTTCCCGTTCCTTTTCCATTCCCGTTCCATTTCCGTTCCCGTTCCATTTCCATTCCCATTCCATTTCCATTCCCTTTCCATTTCCATTTCATTCCATTCCGTTCTGCTCGGGTACATTCCATTCCATTCCATTGCATTCCATTCCGTTCTGCTCCTGTCCATTCCATTCCATTCCATTCCGTTCCATTCCATTCTACTCGGGTAGATTCCATTCCATTCCATTCCATTCCATTCCATTCCATTCCATTCCATTCCATTCTACTGGTGTCCATTCCATTCCATTCCATTCTATTCCATTCCATTCCATTCCATTCCATTGCATTCCATTCCATTCCATTCCATTCCGTTCCGTTCTACTCGGTTACATTCCATTCAATTCCATTCCATTCCGTTCTACTCGGGTAGATTCCATTCCATTCCATTCCATTCCTTTCCATTCCATTGCATTCCATTGCATTGCATTGCACTCAATTCCATTCCATTCCATTCCATTCCATTCCATTCCATTCCATTCCGTTCCGTTCAACTCGGTTACATTCCATTCAATTACATTCCATTCCGTTCTACTCGGTTACATTCCATTCCATTCCATTCCATTCCATTCCAATCCTTTCCATTCCATTCCATTCTGTTCTACTCGGGTACATTCCATTCCATTCCATTCCATTCCATTCCATTCCACTCCATTCCATTCCGTTCTACTTTGGTACATTCCATTCCATTCCATTCCATTCCATTCCATTCCATTACATTCCATTCCATTCCATTCCGTTCTACTCAGGTTGATTCCATTCTATTCCATTCCATTCCATTCCATTCCATTCCATTCCATTCCATTCCATTCCATTCGATTCCATTCCATTCCATTCCATTGAATTCCATTCCATTCCATTCCATTCCATTCCATGGAATTCCATTCCGTTCCATTCCATTCCATTGAATTCCATTCCATTCCATTCCATTCCATTCCATTCCATTCCATTCCATTCCATTCCATTCCATTCCATTCTACTGGTGTCCATTCCATTCCATTCCATTCCATTCCATTCCATTCCATTCCTTTCCATTCCATTGCATTCCATTGCATTCCATTCCATTCCATTCCATTCCATTCCATTCCATTCCACTCCACTCCACTCCACTCCACTCCATTCCACTCCACACCGGTACATTCCATTCCATTCCATTCCATTCCATTCCATTCCGTGCTTCTCGGGTACATTCCGTTCCGTTCCATTCCATTCCATTCCATTCCATTCCGTTCCAGTGCACTCTACTCCACTCCACTCCACTCCACTCCACTCCGGTACATTCCATTCCATTCCATTCCATTCCATTTCCATTCCCATTCCATTTCCATTCCCGTTCCATTTCCATTCCCGTTTCTTTTCCATTCCCGTTCCATTTCCATTCCAGTTCCATTACCATTCCCGTTCCATTTCCATTCCCGATCCATTTCCATTCCCGTTCCATTTCCGTTCCCGTTCCATTTCCATTCCCTTTCCATTTCCATTCCCTTTCCATTTCCATTTCATACCATTCCGTTCTGCTCGGGTACATTCCATTCCATTCCATTGCATTCCATTCCGTTCTGCTCCTGTCCATTCCATTCCATTCCATTCCGTTCCATTCCGTTCTACTCGGGTAGATTCCATTCCATTCCATTCCATTCCATTCCATTCCATTCCATTCCATTCCATTCCATTCTACTGGTGTCCATTCCATTCCATTCCATTCTATTCCATTCCATTCCATTCCATTCCATTGCATTCCATTCCATTCCATTCCATTCCGTTCCGTTCTACTCGGTTACATTCCATTCAATTCCATTCCATTCCGTTCTACTCGGGTAGATTCCATTCCATTCCATTCCATTCCTTTCCATTCCATTGCATTCCATTGCATTGCATTGCACTCAATTCCATTCCATTCCATTCCATTCCATTCCATTCCATTCCATTCCGTTCCGTTCAACTCGGTTACATTCCATTCAATTACATTCCATTCCGTTCTACTCGGTTACATTCCATTCCATTCCATTCCATTCCATTCCAATCCATTCCATTCCATTCCATTCCGTTCTACTCGGGTACATTCAATTCCATTCCATTCCATTCCATTCCATTCCATTCCATTCCGTTCTACTTTGGTACATTCCATTCCATTCCATTCCATTCCATTCCATTCCATTCCATTGAATTCCATTCCATTCCATTGAATTCCATTCCATTCCATTCCATTCCATTGAATTCCGTTCCATTCCATTCCATTCCATTCCATTCCATTGAATTCCATTCCATTCCATTCCATAGAATTCCGTTCCATTCCATTCCATTCCATTCCATTCCATTCCATTCCATTCCATTCCATTCCATTGAATTCAATTCCATTCCATTCCATTCCTTTCCATTGAATTCCATTCTGTTCCATTCCATTCCTTTGAATTCCGTTCCATTCCATTCCATTCCATTCCTTTCCGTTCCGTTCCGTTCCGTTCCGTTGCGTTCCGCTCCGTTCTACTCGGGTTGATTCCATTCTATTCCATTCCATTCCATTCGATCCCATTCGATTCCATTCGATTCCATTCGATTCCATTCGATTCCACTCCATTCCATTCCATAGAATTCCATTCCATTCCATTCCATTTGAATTCCATTCCATTCCATTCCATTCCATTCCATTCCATTCCATTCCATTCCATTGAATTCCATTCCATTCCATTCCATTCCATTGAATTCCGTTCCTTTCCATTCCATTCCGTTCCGTTCCGTTCCGTTCCGTTCCGTTGCGTTCCGTTCCGTTCCGTTGCGTTCCGTTCCGTTCTACTCGGGTTGATTCCATTCTATTCCATTCCATTCCATTCCATTCCATTCCATTCCATTCCATTCCTTTCCATTCCATTCCATTGAATTCCATTCCATTGAATTCCATTCCATTCCATTCCATTCCATAGAATTCCGTTCCCTTCCGTTCCGTCCCGTTCCGTTCCGTTCCGTTCCGTTGCGTGCCGTTCCGTTCTACTCAGGTTGATTACATTCTATTCCATTCCATTCCATTCGATTCCATTCGATTCCAATCGATTCCATTCGATTGCATTCGATTCCATTCGTTGCCATTCCATTCCATTCCATTGAATTCCATTCCGTTCCATTCCATTCCATTCCATTCCATTGAATTCCATTCCATTCCATTCCATTCCTTTCCATTCCATTGAATTCCATTCCATTCCATTCCATTCCATTCCATTCCATTCCATTCCATTGAATTCCTTTCCATTCCATTCCATTCCATTCCATTGAATTCCATTCCATTCCATTCCATAGAATTCCGTTCCATTCCATTCCATTCCATTCCATTCCATTCCATTCCATTCCATTGAATTCCATTCCGTTCCATTCCATTCCATTGAATTCCGTTCCATTCCACTCCATTCCATTCCGTTCCGTTCCGTTCCGTTCCGTTCCATTCCGTTGCGTTCCGCTCCGTTCTACTCGGGTTGATTCCATTCTATTCCATTCCAGTCCATTCGATCCCATTCGATTCCATTCGATTCCATTCGATTCCATTCGATTCCACTCCATTCCATTCCATAGAATTCCATTCCATTCCATTCCATCCCATTCCATTCCATTGAATTCCATTCCATTCCATTCCATTCCATTCCATTCCATTCCATTCCATTCCATTCCATGGAATTGCATTCCATTCCATTCCATGGAATTCCATTCCATTCCATTCCATTCCATGGAATTCCATTCCATTCCATTCCATTCCATTCCATAGAATTCCATTCCATTCCATTCCATTCCATTGAATTCCGTTCCATTCCATTCCATTCCGTTCCGTTCCGTTCCGTTCCGTTCCGTTGCGTTCCGTTCCATTCCGTTGTGTTCCGTTCCGTTCTACTCGGTTTGATTCCATTCTATTCCATTCCATTCCAATCCATTCCATTCCATTCCATTGAATTCCATTCCATTCCATTCCATTCCATTCCATTCCATTCCATTCCATTCCATTCCATTCCATTGCATTCCATTCCATTCCATTCCATTCCATTCCATTCCATTCCATTGAATTCCATTCCATTCCATTCCATTCCATGGAATTCCGTTCCATTCCATTCCATTCCGTTCCGTTCCGTCCCGTTCCGTTCCGTTCCGTTCCGTTGCGTTCCGTTCCGTTCTACTCGGGTTGATTCCATTCTATTCCATTAAATTCCATTCGATTCCATTCGATTCCATTCGATTCCACTCCATTCCATTCCATAGAATTCCATTCCATTCCATTCCATTCCATTGAATTCCATTCCATTCCATTCCATTCCATTGAATTCCATTCCATTCCATTCCATTCCATTGAATTCCATTCCATTCCATTCCATTCCATTCCATTCCATTCCATTCCATTCTACTGGTGTCCATTCCATTCCATTCCATTCCATTCCATTCCATTCCATTCCATTCCTTTCCATTCCATTGCATTCCATTGCATTCCATTCCATTCCATTCCATTCCATTCCACTCCACTCCACTCCACTCCACTCCATTCCACTCCACTCCACTCCGGTACATTCCATTCCATTCCATTCCATTCCATTCCATTCCGTGCTTCTCGGGTACATTCCGTTCCGTTCCATTCCATTCCATTCCATTCCATTCCGTTCCAGTGCACTCTACTCCACTCCACTCCACTCCACTCCGGTACATTCCATTCCATTCCATTCCATTCCATTTCCATTCCCATTCCATTTCCATTCCCGTTCCATTTCCATTCCCGTTTCTTTTCCATTCCCGTTCCATTTCCATTCCAGTTCCATTACCATTCCCGTTCCATTTCCATTCCCGATCCATTTCCATTCCCGTTCCATTTCCATTCCCGTTCCATTTCCATTCCCGTTCCATTACCATTCCCGTTCCATTTCCGTTCCCGTTCCGTTTCCGTTCCCGTTCCATTTCCGTTCTCGTTCCGTTTCCGTTCCCGTTCCATTTCCATTCCCGTTCCATTTCCGTTCCCGTTCCATTTCCGTTCCCGTTCCATTTCCATTCCCTTTCCATTTCCATTTCATTCCATTCCGTTCTGCTCGGGTACATTCCATTCCATTCCATTGCATTCCATTCCGTTCTGCTCCTGTCCATTCCATTCCATTCCATTCCGTTCCATTCCGTTCTACTCGGGTAGATTCCATTCCATTCCATTCCATTCCATTCCATTCCATTCCATTCTACTGGTGTCCAGTCCATTCCATTCCATTCTATTCCATTCCATTCCATTCCATTGCATTCCATTCCATTCCATTCCATTCCGTTCCGTTCTACTCGGTTACATTCCATTCAATTCCATTCCATTCCGTTCTACTCGGGTAGATTCCATTCCATTCCATTCCATTCCTTTCCATTCCATTGCATTCCATTGCATTGCATTGCACTCAATTCCATTCCATTCCATTCCATTCCATTCCATTCCATTCCATTCCGTTCCGTTCAACTCGGTTACATTCCATTCAATTGCATTCCATTCCGTTCTACTCGGTTACATTCCATTCCATTCCATTCCATTCCATTCCAATCCACTCCATTCCATTCCATTCCGTTCTACTCGGGTACATTCCATTCCATTCCATTCCATTCCATTCCATTCCATTCCATTCCATTCCATTCCATTGCATTCCATTCCATTCCATTCCATTCCATTCCATTCCATTCCATTGAATTCCATTCCATTCCATTCCATTCCATGGAATTCCGTTCCATTCCATTCCATTCCGTTCCGTTCCGTCCCGTTCCGTTCCGTTCCGTTCCGTTGCGTTCCGTTCCGTTCTACTCGGGTTGATTCCATTCTATTCCATTCCATTCCATTCGATTCCATTCGATTCCATTCGATTCCACTCCATTCCATTCCATAGAATTCCATTCCATTCCATTCCATTCCATTGAATTCCATTCCATTCCATTCCATTCCATTGAATTCCATTCCATTCCATTCCATTCCATTGAATTCCATTCCATTCCATTCCATTCCATTCCATTCCATTCCATTCCATTCCATTCCATTCCATTCCATTCTACTGGTGTCCATTCCATTCCATTCCATTCCATTCCATTCCATTCCATTCCATTCCATTCCTTTCCATTCCATTGCATTCCATTGCATTCCATTCCATTCCATTCCATTCCATTCCATTCCATTCCATTCCACTCCACTCCACTCCACTCCACTCCATTCCACTCCACTCCACTCCGGTACATTCCATTCCATTCCATTCCATTCCATTCCATTCCGTGCTTCTCGGGTACATTCCGTTCCGTTCCATTCCATTCCATTCCATTCCATTCCGTTCCAGTGCACTCTACTCCACTCCACTCCACTCCACTCCACTCCGGTACATTCCATTCCATTCCATTCCATTCCATTTCCATTCCCATTCCATTTCCATTCCCGTTCCATTTCCATTCCCGTTTCTTTTCCATTCCCGTTCCATTTTCATTCCAGTTCCATTACCATTCCCGTTCCATTTCCATTCCCGATCCATTTCCATTCCCGTTCCATTTCCATTCCCGTTCCATTTCCATTCCCGTTCCTTTACCATTCCCGTTCCATTTCCGTTCCCGTTCCGTTTCCGTTCCCGTTCCATTTCCGTTCTCGTTCCGTTTCCATTCCCGTTCCATTTCCATTCCCTTTCCATTTCCATTTCATTCCATTCCGTTCTGCTCGGGTACATTCCATTCCATTCCATTGCATTCCATTCCGTTCTGCTCCAGTCCATTCCATTCCATTCCATTCCGTTCCATTCCGTTCTACTCGGGTAGATTCCATTCCATTCCATTCCATTCCGTTCTACTCGGGTAGATTCCATTCCATTCCATTCCATTCCATTCCATTCCATTCCATTCCATTCCATTCCATTCCATTCCATTCTACTGGTGTCCATTCCATTCCATTCCATTCTATTCCATTCCATTCCATTCCATTCCATTGCATTCCATTCCATTCCATTCCATTCCGTTCCGTTCTACTCGGTTACATTCCATTCAATTCCATTCCATTCCGTTCTACTCGGGTAGATTCCATTCCATTCCATTCCATTCCTTTCCATTCCATTGCATTCCATTGCATTGCATTGCACTCAATTCCATTCCATTCCGTTCCATTCCATTCCATTCCATTCCATTCCATTCCGTTCCGTTCAACTCGGTTACATTCCATTCAATTACATTCCATTCCGTTCTACTCGGTTACATTCCATTCCATTCCATTCCATTCCATTCCAATCCATTCCATTCCATTCCATTCCGTTCTACTCGGGTACATTCCATTCCATTCCATTCCATTCCATTCCATTCCATTCCATTCCATTCCATTCCGTTCTACTTTGGTACATTCCATTCCATTCCATTCCATTCCATTCCATTCCATTACATTACATTCCATTCCATTCCATTCCGTTCTACTCAGGTTGATTCCATTCTATTCCATTCCATTCCATTCCATTCCATTCCATTCCATTCCATTCGATTCCATTCCATTCCATTCCATTGAATTCCATTCCATTCCATTCCATTCCATGGAATTCCATTCCATTCCATTCCATTCCATTCCATTCCATTCCATTCCATTCCATTCCATTCCATTGAATTCCATTCCATTCCATTCCATTCCATTCCATTGAATTCCATTCCGTTCCATTCCATTCCATTGAATTCCATTCCATTCCATTCCATTCCATTCCATTCCATTCCATTGAATTCCATTCCATTCCATTCCATTCCATTCCATTCCATTCCATCCCATTCCATTCCATTCCATTCCATTCCGTTCTACTCGGGTTGATTCCATTCTATTCCATTCCATTCCATTCGATCCCATTTGATTCCATTCGATTCCATTCAATTCCATTCTATTCCATTCCATTCCACTCCATTCCATTCCATTGAATTCCATTCCATTCCATTCCATTCCATTCCATGGAATTCCATTCCATTCCATTCCATTCCATTCCATAGAATTCCATTCCATTCCATTCCATTCCACTGAATTCCGTTCCATTCCATTCCATTCCGTTCCGTTCCGTTCCGTTCCGTTGTGTTCCGTTCCGTTCTACTCGGGTTGATTCCATTCTATTCCATTCCATTCCATTCCATTCCGTTCCGTTCCGTTCCGTTCCGTTGCGTTCCGTTCCGTTCCGTTGTGTTCCGTTCCGTTCTACTCGGGTTGATTCCATTCTATTCCATTCCATTCCAATCCATTCCATTCCATTCCATTGAATTCCATTCCATTCCATTCCATTCCATTCCATTCCATTCCATTCCATTCCATTCCATTCCATTCCATTGAATTCCATTCCATTCCATTCCATTCCATGGAATTCCGTTCCATTCCATTCCATTCCGTTCCGTTCCGTCCCGTTCCGTTCCGTTCCGTTGCGTTCCGTTCCGTTCTACTCGGGTTGATTCCATTCTATTCCATTCCATTCCATTCGATTCCATTCGATTCCATTTGATTCCACTCCATTCCATTCCATAGAATTCCATTCCATTCCATTCCATTCCATAGAATTCCATTCCATTCCATTCCATTCCATTGAATTCCATTCCATTCCATTCCATTCCATTGAATTCCATTCCATTCCATTCCATTCCATTCCATTCCATTCCATTCTACTGGTGTCCATTCCATTCCATTCCATTCCATTCCATTCCATTCCATTCCATTCCATTCCATTCCTTTGCATTCCATTGCATTCCATTGCATTCCATTCCATTCCATTCCATTCCATTCCATTCCATTCCACTCCACTCCACTCCACTCCACTCCATTCCACTCCACTCCACTCCGGTACATTCCATTCCATTCCATTCCATTCCATTCCATTCCGTGCTTCTCGGGTACATTCCGTTCCGTTCCATTCCATTCCATTCCATTCCATTCCATTCCATTCCGTTCCAGTGCACTCTACTCCACTCCACTCCACTCCACTCCACTCCACTCCGGTACATTCCATTCCATTCCATTCCATTCCATTCCATTTCCATTCCCATTCCATTTCCATTCCCGTTCCATTTCCATTCCCGTTTCTTTTCCATTCCCGTTCCATTTCCATTCCAGTTCCATTACCATTCCCGTTCCATTTCCATTCCCGATCCATTTCCATTCCCGTTCCATTTCCATTCCCGTTCCATTTCCATTCCCGTTCCATTACCATTCCCGTTCCATTTCCGTTCCCGTTCCGTTTCCGTTCCCGTTCCATTTCCGTTGTCGTTCCGTTTCCGTTCCCGTTCCTTTTCCATTCCCGTTCCATTTCCGTTCCCGTTCCATTTCCATTCCCGTTCCATTTCCATTCCCTTTCCATTTCCATTTCATTCCATTCCGTTCTGCTCGGGTACATTCCATTCCATTCCATTGCATTCCATTCCGTTCTGCTCCTGTCCATTCCATTCCATTCCATTCCGTTCCATTCCATTCTACTCGGGTAGATTCCATTCCATTCCATTCCATTCCATTCCATTCCATTCCATTCCATTCTACTGGTGTCCATTCCATTCCATTCCATTCTATTCCATTCCATTCCATTCCATTCCATTGCATTCCATTCCATTCCATTCCATTCCGTTCCGTTCTACTCGGTTACATTCCATTCAATTCCATTCCATTCCGTTCTACTCGGGTAGATTCCATTCCATTCCATTCCATTCCTTTCGATTCCATTGCATTCCATTGCATTGCATTGCACTCAATTCCATTCCATTCCATTCCATTCCATTCCATTCCATTCCGTTCCGTTCAACTCGGTTACATTCCATTCAATTACATTCCATTCCGTTCTACTCGGTTACATTCCATTCCATTCCATTCCATTCCATTCCAATCCATTCCATTCCATTCCATTCTGTTCTACTCGTGTACATTCCATTCCATTCCATTCCATTCCATTCCACTCCATTCCATTCCGTTCTACTTTGGTACATTCCATTCCATTCCATTCCATTCCATTCCATTCCATTCCATTCCATTCCATTACATTCCATTCCATTCCATTCCGTTCTACTCAGGTTGATTCCATTCTATTCCATTCCATTCCATTCCATTCCATTCCATTCCATTCCATTCCATTCCATTCCATTCGATTCCATTCCATTCCATTCCATTGAATTCCATTCCATTCCATTCCATTCCATTCCATGGAATTCCATTCCGTTCCATTCCATTCCATTGAATTCCATTCCATTCCATTCCATTCCATTCCATTCCATTCCATTCCATTCCATTCCATTCTACTGGTGTCCATTCCATTCCATTCCATTCAATTCCATTCCATTCCATTCCATTCCTTTCCATTCCATTGCATTCCATTGCATTATATTCCATTCCATTCCATTCCATTCCATTCCATTCCACTCCACTCCACTCCACTCCACTCCATTCCACTCCACACCGGTACATTCCATTCCATTCCATTCCATTCCATTCCATTCCGTGCTTCTCGGGTACATTCCGTTCCGTTCCATTCCATTCCATTCCATTCCATTCCGTTCCAGTGCACTCTACTCCACTCCACTCCACTCCACTCCACTCCGGTACATTCCATTCCATTCCATTCCATTCCATTTCCATTCCCATTCCATTTCCATTCCCGTTCCATTTCCATTCCCGTTTCTTTTCCATTCCCGTTCCATTTCCATTCCAGTTCCATTACCATTCCCGTTCCATTTCCATTCCCGATCCATTTCCATTCCCGTTCCATTTCCGTTCCCGTTCCATTTCCATTCCCATTCCATTTCCATTCCCTTTCCATTTCCATTTCATACCATTCCGTTCTGCTCGGGTACATTCCATTCCATTCCATTGCATTCCATTCCGTTCTGCTCCTGTCCATTCCATTCCATTCCATTCCGTTCCATTCCGTTCTACTCGGGTAGATTCCATTCCATTCCATTCCATTCCATTCCATTCCATTCCATTCCATTCCATTCTACTGGTGTCCATTCCATTCCATTCCATTCTATTCCATTCCATTCCATTCCATTCCATTGCATTCCATTCCATTCCATTCCATTCCGTTCCGTTCTACTCGGTTACATTCCATTCAATTCCATTCCATTCCGTTCTACTCGGGTAGATTCCATTCCATTCCATTCCATTCCTTTCCATTCCATTGCATTCCATTGCATTGCATTGCACTCAATTCCATTCCATTCCATTCCATTCCATTCCATTCCATTCCATTCCGTTCCGTTCAACTCGGTTACATTCCATTCAATTACATTCCATTCCGTTCTACTCGGTTACATTCCATTCCATTCCATTCCATTCCATTCCAATCCATTCCATTCCATTCCATTCCGTTCTACTCGGGTACATTCAATTCCATTCCATTCCATTCCATTCCATTCCATTCCATTCCGTTCTACTTTGGTACATTCCATTCCATTCCATTCCATTCCATTCCATTCCATTCCATTCCATTCCATTGAATTCCAATCCATTCCATTGAATTCCATTCCATTCCATTCCATTCCATTGAATTCCGTTCCATTCCATTCCATTCCATTCCATTCCATTGAATTCCATTCCATTCCATTCCATAGAATTCCGTTCCATTCCATTCCATTCCATTCCATTCCATTCCATTCCATTCCATTCCATTCCATTGAATTCAATTCCATTCCATTCCATTCCTTTCCATTGAATTCCATTCTGTTCCATTCCATTCCTTTGAATTCCGTTCCATTCCATTCCATTCCATTCCTTTCCGTTCCGTTCCGTTCCGTTCCGTTGCGTTCCGCTCCGTTCTACTCGGGTTGATTCCATTCTATTCCATTCCATTCCATTCGATCCCATTCAATTCCATTCGATTCCATTCGATTCCATTCGATTCCACTCCATTCCATTCCATAGAATTCCATTCCATTCCATTCCATTTGAATTCCATTCCATTCCATTCCATTCCATTCCATTCCATTCCATTCCATTGAATTCCATTCCATTCCATTCCATTCCATTGAATTCCGTTCCTTTCCATTCCATTCCGTTCCGTTCCGTTCCGTTCCGTTCCGTTGCGTTCCGTTCCGTTCCGTTGCGTTCCGTTCCGTTCTACTCGGGTTGATTCCATTCTATTCCATTCCATTCCATTCCATTCCATTCCATTCCATTCCATTCCATTCCATTCCATTCCATTGAATTCCATTCCATTCCATTCCATTCCATAGAATTCCGTTCCATTCCATTCCATACCCTTCCGTTCCGTCCCGTTCCGTTCCGTTCCGTTCCGTTGCGTGCCGTTCCGTTCTACTCAGGTTGATTACATTCTATTCCATTCCATTCCATTCGATTCCATTCGATTCCAATCGATTCCATTCGATTGCATTCGATTCCATTCGTTGCCATTCCATTCCATTCCATTGAATTCCATTCCGTTCCATTCCATTCCATTCCATTCCATTGAATTCCATTCCATTCCATTCCATTCCTTTCCATTCCATTGAATTCCATTCCATTCCATTCCATTCCATTCCATTCCATTCCATTCCATTCCATTCCATTCCATTCCATTGAATTCCATTCCATTCCATTCCATAGAATTCCGTTCCATTCCATTCCATTCCATTCCATTCCATTCCATTCCATTCCATTCCATTGAATTCCATTCCGTTCCATTCCATTCCATTGAATTCCGTTCCATTCCACTCCATTCCATTCCGTTCCGTTCCGTTCCGTTCCATTCCGTTGCGTTCCGCTCCGTTCTACTCGGGTTGATTCCATTCTATTCCATTCCAGTCCATTCGATCCCATTCGATTCCATTCGATTCCATTCGATTCCACTCCATTCCATTCCATAGAATTCCATTCCATTCCATTCCATCCCATTCCATTCCATTGAATTCCATTCCATTCCATTCCATTCCATTCCATTCCATTCCATTGAATTCCATTCCATTCCATTCCATTCCATGGAATTCCATTCCATTCCATTCCATTCCATGGAATTGCATTCCATTCCATTCCATGGAATTCCATTCCATTCCATGGAATTCCATTCCATTCCATAGAATTCCATTCCATTCCATTCCATTCCATTGAATTCCGTTCCATTCCATTCCATTCCGTTCCGTTCCGTTCCGTTCCGTTACGTTGCGTTCCGTTCCGTTCCGTTGTGTTCCGTTCCGTTCTACTCGGGTTGATTCCATTCTATTCCATTCCATTCCAATCCATTCCATTCCATTCCATTGAATTCCATTCCATTCCATTCCATTCCATTCCATTCCATTCCATTCCATTCCATTCCATTCCATTGCATTCCATTCCATTCCATTCCATTCCATTCCATTCCATTCCATTGAATTCCATTCCATTCCATTCCATTCCATGGAATTCCGTTCCATTCCATTCCATTCCGTTCCGTTCCGTCCCGTTCCGTTCCGTTCCGTTCCGTTGCGTTCCGTTCCGTTCTACTCGGGTTGATTCCATTCTATTCCATTCCATTCCATTCGATTCCATTCGATTCCATTCGATTCCACTCCATTCCATTCCATAGAATTCCATTCCATTCCATTCCATTCCATTCCATTCCATT
The DNA here is from genome assembly GCF_029281585.2 of Gorilla gorilla gorilla. Lineage (NCBI taxonomy): Eukaryota > Metazoa > Chordata > Mammalia > Primates > Hominidae > Gorilla > Gorilla gorilla. Next base: position 7,731,377 of record NC_073240.2, on the reverse strand, counting down.
CCATTCCATTCCATTCCATTGAATTCCATTCCATTCCATTCCATTCCATTGAATTCCATTCCATTCCATTCCATTCCATTCCATTCCATTCCATTCCATTCCATTCCATTCCATTCTACTGGTGTCCATTCCATTCCATTCCATTCCATTCCATTCCATTCCATTCCATTCCTTTCCATTCCATTGCATTCCATTGCATTCCATTCCATTCCATTCCATTCCATTCCATTCCATTCCACTCCACTCCACTCCACTCCACTCCATTCCACTCCACTCCACTCCGGTACATTCCATTCCATTCCATTCCATTCCATTCCATTCCATTCCGTGCTTCTCGGGTACATTCCGTTCCGTTCCATTCCATTCCATTCCATTCCATTCCGTTCCAGTGCACTCTACTCCACTCCACTCCACTCCACTCCACTCCGGTACATTCCATTCCATTCCATTCCATTCCATTTCCATTCCCATTCCATTTCCATTCCCGTTCCATTTCCATTCCCGTTTCTTTTCCATTCCCGTTCCATTTCCATTCCAGTTCCATTACCATTCCCGTTCCATTTCCATTCCCGATCCATTTCCATTCCCGTTCCATTTCCATTCCCGTTCCATTTCCATTCCCGTTCCATTACCATTCCCGTTCCATTTCCGTTCCCGTTCCGTTTCCGTTCCCGTTCCATTTCCGTTCTCGTTCCGTTTCCGTTCCCGTTCCATTTCCATTCCCGTTCCATTTCCGTTCCCGTTCCATTTCCATTCCCGTTCCATTTCCATTCCCTTTCCATTTCCATTTCATTCCATTCCGTTCTGCTCGGGTACATTCCATTCCATTCCATTGCATTCCATTCCGTTCTGCTCCTGTCCATTCCATTCCATTCCATTCCGTTCCATTCCGTTCTACTCGGGTAGATTCCATTCCATTCCATTCCATTCCATTCCATTCCATTCCATTCCATTCCATTCCATTCCATTCTACTGGTGTCCATTCCATTCCATTCCATTCTATTCCATTCCATTCCATTCCATTCCATTGCATTCCATTCCATTCCATTCCATTCCGTTCCGTTCTACTCGGTTACATTCCATTCAATTCCATTCCATTCCGTTCTACTCGGGTAGATTCCATTCCATTCCATTCCATTCCTTTCCATTCCATTGCATTCCATTGCATTGCATTGCACTCAATTCCATTCCATTCCATTCCATTCCATTCCATTCCATTCCATTCCATTCCGTTCCGTTCAACTCGGTTACATTCCATTCAATTGCATTCCATTCCGTTCTACTCGGTTACATTCCATTCCATTCCATTCCATTCCATTCCAATCCATTCCATTCCATTCCATTCCGTTCTACTCGGGTACATTCCATTCCATTCCATTCCATTCCATTCCATTCCATTCCATTCCATTCCATTCCATTCCATTGCATTCCATTCCATTCCATTCCATTCCATTCCATTCCATTCCATTGAATTCCATTCCATTCCATTCCATTCCATGGAATTCCGTTCCATTCCATTCCATTCCGTTCCGTTCCGTCCCGTTCCGTTCCGTTCCGTTCCGTTGCGTTCCGTTCCGTTCTACTCGGGTTGATTCCATTCTATTCCATTCCATTCCATTCGATTCCATTCGATTCCATTCGATTCCACTCCATTCCATTCCATAGAATTCCATTCCATTCCATTCCATTCCATTGAATTCCATTCCATTCCATTCCATTCCATTGAATTCCATTCCATTCCATTCCATTCCATTGAATTCCATTCCATTCCATTCCATTCCATTCCATTCCATTCCATTCCATTCCATTCCATTCCTTTCCATTCCATTGCATTCCATTGCATTCCATTCCATTCCATTCCATTCCATTCCATTCCATTCCATAGAATTCCATTCCATTCCATTCCATTCCACTGAATTCCGTTCCATTCCATTCCATTCCGTTCCGTTCCGTTCCGTTCCGTTGCGTTCCGTTCCGTTCCGTTGTGTTCCGTTCCGTTCTACTCGGGTTGATTCCATTCTATTCCATTCCATTCCAATCCATTCCGTTCCATTCCATTGAATTCCATTCCATTCCATTCAATTCCATTCCATTCCATTCCATTCCATTCCATTCCATTGAATTCCATTCCATTCCATTCCATTCCATTCCATTCCATTCCATTCCATTCCATTCCATTGAATTCCATTCCATTCCATTCCATTCCATTCCATAGAATTCCATTCCATTCCATTCCATTCCATTGAATTCCATTCCATTCCATTCCATTCCCTTCCATTCCATTCCATTCCATTCCATTCCATTCCATTCCATTCCATTCCATTCCATTCCATTCCATTCCATTGAATTCCATTCCATTCCATTCCATTCCATTCCATTCCATGGAATTCCATTCCATTCCATTCCATTCCATGGAATTCCGTTCCATTCCATTCCATTCCGTTCCGTTCCGTCCCGTTCCGTTCCGTTCCGTTCCGTTGCGTTCCGTTCCGTTCTACTCGGGTTGATTCCATTCTATTCCATTCCATTCCATTCGATTCCATTCGATTCCATTCGATTCCACTCCATTCCATTTCATAGAATTCCATTCCATTCCATTCCATTCCATTGAATTCCATTCCATTCCATTCCATTCCATAGAATTCCATTCCATTCCATTCCATTCCATTGAATTCCATTCCATTCCATTCCATTCCATTCCATTCCATTCCATTCCATTCCATTCCATTCTACTGGTGTCCATTCCATTCCATTCCATTCCATTCCATTCCATTCCATTCCATTCCTTTCCTTTCCATTGCATTCCATTGCATTCCATTCCATTCCATTCCATTCCATTCCATTCCATTCCATTCCACTCCACTCCACTCCACTCCACTCCATTCCACTCCACTCCACTCCGGTACATTCCATTCCATTCCATTCCATTCCATTCCATTCCATTCCGTGCTTCTCGGGTACATTCCGTTCCGTTCCATTCCATTCCATTCCATTCCATTCCGTTCCAGTGCACTCTACTCCACTCCACTCCACTCCACTCCACTCCGGTACATTCCATTCCATTCCATTCCATTCCATTCCATTCCATTCCATTTCCATTCCCATTCCATTTCCATTCCCGTTCCATTTCCATTCCCGTTTCTTTTCCATTCCCGTTCCATTTCCATTCCAGTTCCATTACCATTCCCGTTCCATTTCCATTCCCGATCCATTTCCATTCCCGTTCCATTTCCATTCCCGTTCCATTTCCATTCCCGTTCCATTACCATTCCCGTTCCATTTCCGTTCCCGTTCCGTTTCCGTTCCCGTTCCATTTCCGTTCTCGTTCCGTTTCCGTTCCCGTTCCATTTCCATTCCCGTTCCATTTCCGTTCCCGTTCCATTTCCGTTCCCGTTCCATTTCCATTCCCTTTCCATTTCCATTTCATTCCATTCCGTTCTGCTCGGGTACATTCCATTCCATTCCATTGCATTCCATTCCGTTCTGCTCCTGTCCATTCCATTCCATTCCATTCCGTTCCATTCCGTTCTACTCGGGTAGATTCCATTCCATTCCATTCCATTCCATTCCATTCCATTCCATTCCATTCCATTCCATTCTACTGGTGTCCAGTCCATTCCATTCCATTCTATTCCATTCCATTCCATTCCATTCCATTGCATTCCATTCCATTCCATTCCATTCCGTTCCGTTCTACTCGGTTACATTCCATTCAATTCCATTCCATTCCGTTCTACTCGGGTAGATTCCATTCCATTCCATTCCATTCCTTTCCATTCCATTGCATTCCATTGCATTGCATTGCACTCAATTCCATTCCATTCCATTCCATTCCATTCCATTCCATTCCATTCCATTCCATTCCGTTCCGTTCAACTCGGTTACATTCCATTCAATTGCATTCCATTCCGTTCTACTCGGTTACATTCCATTCCATTCCATTCCATTCCATTCCATTCCAATCCACTCCATTCCATTCCATTCCGTTCTACTCGGGTACATTCCATTCCATTCCATTCCATTCCATTCCATTCCATTCCATTCCATTCCATTGCATTCCATTCCATTCCATTCCATTCCATTCCATTCCATTCCATTGAATTCCATTCCATTCCATTCCATTCCATGGAATTCCGTTCCATTCCATTCCATTCCGTTCCGTTCCGTCCCGTTCCGTTCCGTTCCGTTCCGTTGCGTTCCGTTCCGTTCTACTCGGGTTGATTCCATTCTATTCCATTCCATTCCATTCGATTCCATTCGATTCCATTCGATTCCACTCCATTCCATTCCATAGAATTCCATTCCATTCCATTCCATTCCATTGAATTCCATTCCATTCCATTCCATTCCATTGAATTCCATTCCATTCCATTCCATTCCATTGAATTCCATTCCATTCCATTCCATTCCATTCCATTCCATTCCATTCCATTCCATTCTACTGTTGTCCATTCCATTCCATTCCATTCCATTCCATTCCATTCCATTCCATTCCTTTCCATTTCATTGCATTCCATTGCATTCCATTCCATTCCATTCCATTCCATTCCATTCCATTCCATTCCACTCCACTCCACTCCACTCCACTCCATTCCACTCCACTCCACTCCGGTACATTCCATTCAATTCCATTCCATTCCATTCCATTCCGTGCTTCTCGGGTACATTCCGTTCCGTTCCATTCCATTCCATTCCATTCCATTCCGTTCCAGTGCACTCTACTCCACTCCACTCCACTCCACTCCACTCCGGTACATTCCATTCCATTCCATTCCATTCCATTTCCATTCCCATTCCATTTCCATTCCCGTTCCATTTCCATTCCCGTTTCTTTTCCATTCCCGTTCCATTTTCATTCCAGTTCCATTACCATTCCCGTTCCATTTCCATTCCCGATCCATTTCCATTCCCGTTCCATTTCCATTCCCGTTCCATTTCCATTCCCGTTCCTTTACCATTCCCGTTCCATTTCCGTTCCCGTTCCGTTTCCGTTCCCGTTCCATTTCCGTTCTCGTTCCGTTTCCATTCCCGTTCCATTTCCATTCCCTTTCCATTTCCATTTCATTCCATTCCGTTCTGCTCGGGTACATTCCATTCCATTCCATTGCATTCCATTCCGTTCTGCTCCAGTCCATTCCATTCCATTCCATTCCGTTCCATTCCGTTCTACTCGGGTAGATTCCATTCCATTCCATTCCATTCCGTTCTACTCGGGTAGATTCCATTCCATTCCATTCCATTCCATTCCATTCCATTCCATTCCATTCCATTCCATTCTACTGGTGTCCATTCCATTCCATTCCATTCTATTCCATTCCATTCCATTCCATTCCATTGCATTCCATTCCATTCCATTCCATTCCGTTCCGTTCTACTCGGTTACATTCCATTCAATTCCATTCCATTCCGTTCTACTCGGGTAGATTCCATTCCATTCCATTCCATTCCTTTCCATTCCATTGCATTCCATTGCATTGCATTGCACTCAATTCCATTCCATTCCATTCCATTCCATTCCATTCCATTCCATTCCATTCCATTCCGTTCCGTTCAACTCGGTTACATTCCATTCAATTACATTCCATTCCGTTCTACTCGGTTACATTCCATTCCATTCCATTCCATTCCATTCCAATCCATTCCATTCCATTCCATTCCGTTCTACTCGGGTACATTCCATTCCATTCCATTCCATTCCATTCCATTCCATTCCATTCCATTCCATTCCGTTCTACTTTGGTACATTCCATTCCATTCCATTCCATTCCATTCCATTCCATTCCATTACATTCCATTCCATTCCATTCCGTTCTACTCAGGTTGATTCCATTCTATTCCATTCCATTCCATTCCATTCCATTCCATTCCATTCCATTCCATTCGATTCCATTCCATTCCATTCCATTGAATTCCATTCCATTCCATTCCATTCCATGGAATTCCATTCCATTCCATTCCATTCCATTCCATTCCATTCCATTCCATTCCATTGAATTCCATTCCATTCCATTCCATTCCATTCCATTGAATTCCATTCCGTTCCATTCCATTCCATTGAATTCCATTCCATTCCATTCCATTCCATTCCATTCCATTCCATTGAATTCCATTCCATTCCATTCCATTCCATTCCATTCCATCCCATTCCATTCCATTCCATTCCATTCCGTTCTACTCGGGTTGATTCCATTCTATTCCATTCCATTCCATTCGATCCCATTTGATTCCATTCGATTCCATTCAATTCCATTCTATTCCATTCCATTCCACTCCATTCCATTCCATTGAATTCCATTCCATTCCATTCCATTCCATTCCATGGAATTCCATTCCATTCCATTCCATTCCATTCCATAGAATTCCATTCCATTCCATTCCATTCCACTGAATTCCGTTCCATTCCATTCCATTCCGTTCCGTTCCGTTCCGTTCCGTTCCGTTGCGTTCCGTTCCGTTCCGTTGTGTTCCGTTCCGTTCTACTCGGGTTGATTCCATTCTATTCCATTCCATTCCATTCCATTCCGTTCCGTTCCGTTCCGTTCCGTAGCGTTCCGTTCCGTTCCGTTGTGTTCCGTTCCGTTCTACTCGGGTTGATTCCATTCTATTCCATTCCATTCCAATCCATTCCATTCCATTCCATTGAATTCCATTCCATTCCATTCCATTCCATTCCATTCCATTCCATTCCATTCCATTCCATTCCATTGAATTCCATTCCATTCCATTCCATTCCATGGAATTCCGTTCCATTCCATTCCATTCCGTTCCGTTCCGTCCCGTTCCGTTCCGTTCCGTTGCGTTCCGTTCCGTTCTACTCGGGTTGATTCCATTCTATTCCATTCCATTCCATTCGATTCCATTCGATTCCATTTGATTCCACTCCATTCCATTCCATAGAATTCCATTCCATTCCATTCCATTCCATAGAATTCCATTCCATTCCATTCCATTCCATTGAATTCCATTCCATTCCATTCCATTCCATTGAATTCCATTCCATTCCATTCCATTCCCTTCCATTCCATTCCATTCCATTCCATTCCATTCCATTCCATTCCATTCCATTCCATTCCATTCCATTGAATTCCATTCCATTCCATTCCATTCCATTCCATTCCATTCCATGGAATTCCATTCCATTCCATTCCATTCCATGGAATTCCGTTCCATTCCATTCCATTCCGTTCCGTTCCGTCCCGTTCCGTTCCGTTCCGTTCCGTTGCGTTCCGTTCCGTTCTACTCGGGTTGATTCCATTCTATTCCATTCCATTCCATTCGATTCCATTCGATTCCATTCGATTCCACTCCATTCCATTTCATAGAATTCCATTCCATTCCATTCCATTCCATTGAATTCCATTCCATTCCATTCCATTCCATAGAATTCCATTCCATTCCATTCCATTCCATTGAATTCCATTCCATTCCATTCCATTCCATTCCATTCCATTCCATTCCATTCCATTCCATTCTACTGGTGTCCATTCCATTCCATTCCATTCCATTCCATTCCATTCCATTCCATTCCATTCCTTTCCTTTCCATTGCATTCCATTGCATTCCATTCCATTCCATTCCATTCCATTCCATTCCATTCCATTCCATTCCACTCCACTCCACTCCACTCCACTCCATTCCACTCCACTCCACTCCGGTACATTCCATTCCATTCCATTCCATTCCATTCCATTCCATTCCGTGCTTCTCGGGTACATTCCGTTCCG